>NW_013547011.1:0-260292 GCF_000711695.1 Tilletiaria anomala UBC 951
GGTTCAACAAACCAGCTCAGCAGCTTGCTTGGCGGCTCAACGAGTCCGCTCAGCGGCCTGCTTGGGCAAGCTCAAGGCCAACTTGGCGGTTCAACGAACCCGCTCATCGGCCTGCTTGGCGGTTCAACGAGCCAGCTCAGCGGTCTGCTTGGGCAAGCTCAAGGCCAGCTGGGTGGTGCACAGTCCACGCTCAATGGTCTGCTCGGCAACTTGCCAGTCTCTACTTCTTCAGTCGAATCGCAACTGCGCGGTCTCACTGGGAACATGGGCCTGGGCGGTGCTCAATCGCAGCTCGGCAGCCTCACTGGTGCCCTCTCCAACCCTTCTACGACTCAATCGACGCTCAATGGCTTAACCTCGCAGCTTGGCCTCAGCAGCATCACCAGCTTGCTCCCATTGCAGTTTCAGCAGCAGCAACAACAGCCAATCAACACCCTCACTGGCAGCGTTGGCTCGCACATCAATTCTTTGCCGGCTCACATTGGCGTGCCGGGGGCGGAGAGCAACCTTGATGCCGCCAAGGGCCTAAACAGCGATGTCGGCAGCAATGCCTTCCCCGCCTCGGTGCCAACAACCTCATCTGAGTCTACGGAACAGCTTCAAACTCAGATCAATCAGATGGCAAAAATGTTGAACGTCAACCCGAACACGCTCCTCTCGCAGCTCACTTCAGGAGCCGGGTCCGGCAGTTCTGCTCTGAATCAGCTACTGTCTCAGGTTGGGACCAACAATCTGCAGGGTCAGCTCAGTTCGATCACCGGCGGCCTCCCTCTCAACCAGTTGCTCCCGGGCCAACTAACGGGCGCCCTCTCCGGTGTCGTCTCGGGCCCGCAGTCATCGAATTCACTCGCAGGTCTAACCGGCACCGTGAGCAGTGTGACCAATGGTCTGCCACTGTCAGGCCTGACAAGCAATCTACCCATCGGTGGCCTTGCCAACACAGCATCCGGCTTGACTGCAGCCTTGCCCAACATCGGTACAGGCCTTCTTGGAGGTCTGCTCGGGACCCACTTGCCATTGAACCTTCAGCAGCAGGTAGGCAACCGCAGCTCGCATGTGAACGACACAATCGCCTCGATTCGCCCTTTGTCGACGACCAACACCACTCCCCTTGGTACGTTCAATGGAACAGCAATTGCCAATGCGAGTGCTCCGGTTCAGATGCCGCCGTCCATCGTCCCTCTTGCTGCAGAGATGCCTCACGGTACGAGTAGCATGCTGCGTGCGACCACGGTGGTTCCAACACTCTTAGCCGCATCTGCCTCTGCAGCGCCAACGGCTCTCAGCAATGTCAGCGATGTTATACCCACTCCATCTGCCTGGTCAGTCGCGCCCATTTCATTACCCACACCAGCGCAGTCCTTCATCGCGTACGTCTCCCAGTACACCGATAAAGCGATGGACCCCACTTCAACTTGGACAGCCTCTTTGGCAGCTCCCACTATCTTGCATGCGTCTAAACTACCTTCATCCCCAAGCTCAGCATTGGTGAGCACAAAAGATGCTAGCAATGGCGCGGCATCGGGGGGTGCCAGCGACAAGAACACCGTTCCCTCATCTTCCAACCCAAAGCAGGATACCAGCAGCAGCAGCAGCACCACCACCACCAGCAATAGCACGCCGACGGCCTCCAGCAAGGCCATCGCCGAACGAGACGACATGGGATTCAGCCTGCCCCCAGGCACGAAGCCGTACCCAACCGAGGCAATCGTCTACCCTTCCAGCTCTGCCGTCGCTAGGCACCGCCGATTCCACAAGGCCGCCGGCCGCGGCCTTGGCTTCAGACACTGAGTCCAACTAACAAATTGACCAGAGAAAGCTTCAGTGACAGCAACTGTTGCAAAGCATGTACATTGATGTTGCATCAATAATATGCTATGATCTTCGCAAATACTCTTTACTTGATGGATCTCGCGCAACCCGATGAATTGTATGGCTTCGGCAGGATGTCAAAAAGGACCCCTTTGACGCCACCTCGTTAACGATCCGAGTAGTGCGTGATTGAATGCATTTTCATAGTGATACAAGTGACATGCAAGAACATGCCTGTCTTGACATGACACAGGAAAGCAGTCCTCCATCCGACCCTGCTTCCCACAGAGAGCTCTCAGGTAGCGGAACACCCACCCGTTTAGTGGGCAATGATACCGTCGAAGCGCTGCTTGAACCAAGCGGCGGTCTCCTCCTTCCTGACCCTGTGTGGTGCACCAACCCGTGAAACCTGCTGCCTGCGCTTGGCGACGCGAGCGCCCGGACGGGTCATGCAAATGAAGAAGTCCATACCGAAAATACCAATTGACGGATCGTACTTGATGCCCAAGTCAATGTGCTAGAGGGGAAGGGAAAAACGGTGTAAGGAATATGGCTTCCTTTCATCATATGTGGTGGCTAAAGACCATTGACCCCTGACTCACCTCAGTAACACCGAAGCCGAAGTTACCAGTGTCGCTGAAGTTCCTTCGCCTCAATTCGTACTCCTTAACCTTGAGGCCACGCTCGAGGATCTCCTCAGCCTTGGGTCCACGGATGGTGACGTGGCATGCGATCTTCTCGTTACGCCTAATACCAAAACCGCGTAGAGTGTAGCGGGCCTTGGAAGTGACCGGAGTCTGGCCAGTAAGCTGCTCCAGAACCTTGCAGGCACGAGTCAGCCTGTCACCGGACTCTCCCACAGAGATGTTGATGACGAGCTTGTCAACCTTAAGCTCCTTCATCGGGTTGATCGCCTTGCTTGCTTCCGCCATTTTGACTCTGCGAGAAGTGTCAGCAGCTGTCAGTCAGCCATGTGGTCGTGTCAATTGAATTTGAAGCAGGAAAACATTTGTCGCAACTGCTCGTGGCTTGGGATGGCCAAGACAATTGCAGTCCAATGCGGGAGCGGTTTCATCTAGCTGGTCTGCTCCTTTTGCCTCGTTTTCCTTATGCCAGAGCGTCATCCGCCGGAAAGCGATACAGCCTCCTTCTCGAGTGGGATTGCCATGGCTAAGAGCCAGCAGGTGCAAAGGCCGGACAGCACTCTGATAACGCATCCCTACCTGCGCTGTCTAATGATGCTTTGTGCTTTGCGCAACTGCAGCAGGAGACTGCCCATAGGGCCCTCCAAAAACTTCACATCTCCCAAGTTGAGGCTGGATGTCTGCACTCGACGTGATCCAGCCAGGCATCCGGATGCCCAACTTTCCACGCAGGTTGGCATTCAGGCTCCTTGACCAGTCCTGGCTCGCTTCCTTCTGCCCATGATACCGCTTGGCGCACCTTCGTGATACCTGCTACCTTCTTGAACACTCACAATGTCGCTGTTTGTTCCGTGTGACCCAACTTTGACCTTAGATGAACGGTGACAGCCAAAGCGGTATCATTTCCAAATGTTGTAAAGTGCCAAATGCTGTAGGTTCAGAGGCGAGAGCGCGCGCGGTTGTGGGCACGCCGCAGCTGCGGAATTTATTCAGCCCGCCACAATCTTCCGCTGGTGCCTGGCAGGTGGAGACGACGCGCTGGCTGAGGATCTTCCCAAGTACGCTTGGGACCTTGAGATTGATTGCAGCTACTTGATCCAGGCTTCTCTGATCCTCAACACGCATTGTTTGGGAGACACGCAGTACGCACAGCCGCCATCATGAGTTCAGAATCCCTCGTCTTCAAGGGCTCGCTTGCCGGGCACAAGGGCTGGATCACGGCTATCGCCACCAGCAGCGAGAACCCGGACATGCTTCTGACCGCCTCGCGTGGTGAGTTTCACTCAAAAGTCGACCACCCTCTCGGATGCCCAATGAAGGACCTCTCCCTGACCACGAAAGGATTTCGGGTCTTCTCAACGTGATTGGCGGTATGGAGGGAATCAAACAGGCCGGTTATGATTGAGCTGGTCGCGGGGATTGCAGCTAGCTGCCGCATCGACCACCGCGTTGGAGCAGCGGTTAATTGTTCACTGGTGTGCATGGCAAAGACTGGTGCAAGATGGGCGGAGCCATACCGTCGCCTTTGAATTGGGATGCATACCTCTAGGCTCTAGAGAAGGGCTCTCAGAACTGCAATGCTTGAACTTCGCGCTGTGCGAAATCTGATAACTGACATGCTTTGTTGCCCTTGCAGACAAGACCATCATTGTCTGGCAACTGACTCGGGAGGACAACCACGGCTTCCCCAAGAAGATCCTTCACGGCCACAACCACTTTGTCTCTGACATCGTGATTTCTTCTGACGGCCAGTTCGCTCTTTCGTCATCTTGGGACAAGACTTTGCGTCTTTGGGACCTCAACACTGGTGCGACCGCCCGCCGCTTCGTCGGCCACACTTCTGATGTGCTCAGCGTCAGTTTCTCTGCTGACAACAGGCAGATTGTCAGTGCTAGCAGGGACCGGACCATCAAGCTCTGGAACACTCTTGGAGAATGCAAGTTCAACATTACTGATGACGGTCACTCGGAGTGGGTCAGCTGCGTCAGGTTCAGCCCGAACCCGAGCAACCCAGTCATTGTCAGCGCTGGTTGGGACAAGGTAGTCAAGGTGAGTTTGCTTGGGACAAGTGGAACTTGAATAAGGGAAGGCTGTTGGTTGCGGTGATGATTGTTTTAATATTTGCTACTACGGAGGGTCCTTTGGGGTCTCGGTGAGAACATTTTAAACCACCAAGATCGCTGAGCGCATTTTAGCCAGAAGGAACGTTCATGGGGGCATGGCAGTGTGGGCAAATTCAGATAGGCATTGGCCCAGCACTGACAAATACTGCTCATGTTTCCTTGGTAACGTAGGTCTGGGAACTGTCGAAGTGCAAGTTAAAGGCAAACCACTTCGGCCACACTGGCTACATCAACACTGTCACTATCTCACCGGATGGCTCGCTCTGCGCGTCCGGTGGAAAGGACGGCATCACCATGCTGTGGGAGCTTTCGGAGGACAAGCACCTCTACTCGCTCGAGGCTGGTGATGTTGTGAACGCCCTCGTCTTCTCGCCCAACCGATACTGGCTGTGTGCGGCGACTGCATCCTGCATCAAGATCTTCGACCTCGAGAGCAAGAGCATCGTTGACGAGCTCAAGCCCGAGTTCACCGGCGTTGGCAAGGACAGCAAGGACCCAGAGTGCCTCAGCTTGGCATGGAGCGCCGACGGCCAGACACTCTTCGCTGGCTACTCTGACAACATCATCAGGATCTTCACCGTTCTGTAATAATTGGGCGACCAATTCACACAGGCGAACCTGTACGGCACACGAATGCGAAATCTTGTGCATGCTACCGATGATTCTTTGGGGTGTCGCGGGACGGAGAACGGACGTGCCCACAAAAGCTTGCTGCATTGGGTAGGGGCTCCGCCAGCCCCACGCGCGACCGTTGGTTGCTTTTTCCGCAATGTATAGCATAGTTTGCAATTATGAACTGCATGAGACTCGCATCATTTCTTGGATGGCGGGCACAATCGAAAAACAATCAAAGGGGGAGAATCAGATGGCGGAGGTTGCAGAGTCGTCGCCTATCGCTTGTCATCAAACTTCATTGTCCATGCGAGCAAAGCAAAAAAACATGTTTGCTTCAGCACAGCCAGGTGGGGCGAGCGACTTGGCATGTCCACTTTACCACGCAGCACATCCCAGTGCAACATAGCAGGGGAGATCGCGACGCCACACTCCCTTCCCTATCCAAAGTCACAGACGAGTGCCGAGTGTGGTGGTGACGATGAGGTGTGTATAATTATGAATATGTATGCGCTACGCACTTCTAGGCTCTCATTTTCAGAAGGCGGAATTACCAGCCACCAAACGACATCCAGCAATAGTGTATGCAATGGATGCCACAGATTACACAGCTGGGCAGGATGGACGCTGCTGGCTTCTGGAGCTGGTGAAGGAGACACAATTTACGCATGTGTAGCAAGGGAGCAATACACTGTACACGCATTTATATGTACCATTGTAGACTGCGGAATGCCGACGTCTTTTTCCATAAATAACAGGAGCTGCGTCCCTTCAATGGTGTTGCTGATATGCTCGTGTGCCGTGTGCCAACGTGGATCAAAAATGGGTGCCGTGCGGTTAGCTGCTAGATTTCAAATAGACAGCAGACCCCAGTTGAAACGAATATACATGGGTCCCCAGCCCCGGCTACTGCTTGAGCTTGCATCGAGGTCAACTGTCCGCATGTTACTTGTCCCCATATGTAGTCACCTATCCCTGGCGCGGCCTTGCAGAGTGGCCGGGTGTAGCGCTGGATAAGAGGTCGCAACTCGCGAGAGGGTTTCGGGTGGCACAGCCTCTTTTTCGTCGAGAGGGCCCGACTACGCCCCGGCTCCAGGCAGTACGTAAGCCACACCACCTCACAAGCGACCCAAGACTCCAGCGAAGTCGCGAGATCCTGCTGCCTGCAGTAGCCTGCGGGACATCATCGGTCCAGCAAGCGAGACTTGTGCGCCCATCCACCCATAGAGACAGACCCATATGTCGAGTGCAGACTGTGCTGTGCTGCGTCTGTCGAAGTGGGCCTTGGTCCTTATCATCTCTCCCTCATCAATTCCACTACCCCACAATGGCCATTGCCATCGTCTCTGTTCCACATGTATTTATATAGCCCACAATCAGTTCAACCAAGTCAAGTATCTTTCAGACCTGTTGCACCAACCGCCAACGGATTGTCAGAAGTCCAATCATCACACTTGCAAGCCCTCTGCAATCAGGCACTATGACCAACAACAACACTCTGACGACCACCGAGACAGACCTCGCGACATTCGCGAATGCGGATGCCAGTGACAATGCGACTACGGCCAAAGTGCCGGTCAAGCCAATCACCAAGCCTCCGTCGGATGGAATTATCAAGATTCAGCCGCTTCGCAAGCAGGATATGCAGCCAACCTTTGCGCAGGGTACGTCAGATACAACATATGGTTACCCGTGAAATTCACTGACATTTCATCTCTGCATCACTCTCTTTGGTCGCCTGAACTGGCTAGAGCTTGGAGCTGCTGACGTCAACTATGGATTTTACGGCGCCATGATTAACTGCTTGGGAACGATTGCGGGCGGCCTGGGTCAAATTCCGTGCTGCTTCTGCTGCCCAAACCCATACAAGGAGGTCCCGCAGGGGTCGGTCGGTCTCATCACTCGTTTCGGGCAAGCTATTCGCAGTGTTGACCCTGGTCTTGCGCACATCAATCCTTGCTCCGAGTCGATCAAGATCGCTAACGTCCAGATCCAGCTCAGTACTTTGCCGAGGCAGCAGGTGAGCGGCAAGTCAGCATTCCTTGAGGGAGTACACATCGCTGACTTGTTCATTTCCCAAAGGTGCTTACCCGGGATTCTGTCAATGTGGAAATAGACTCAGTCGTCTACTACCACATCTCCAATCCATACAAGTGCGTTTTCTTCTGGCACGGTAAATTGAACCAATATGCTGACGAAGGTTGCCTCGTTGGCGCCAGAGCTATCTTCGGCGTTGCAGATGTGCGTCAAGCGCTGATTGAGCGTGCACAAACCACGTTACGCCACGTCGTCGGCTCCCGTAATCTGCAATCTGTAATCTCTGACCGCGAGGCGGTTGCGGCTGAGATTCAAGAGATCGTCGAATCCGTCTCAGAGCAATGGGGTGTCACTTGCGAAAGCATTCTCATCAAGGACATCATTTTGTCTCACGAGACGCAAGAATTGCTATCGAGCGCTGCGACGCAGCGACGCATCGGAGAGAGCAAGATTATCGGTGCCAGGGCTGAAGTCGAGGCTGCGAAACTGATGAGGCAGGCCGCCGACATTCTCGCAAGCCCTGCAGCCATGCAGATCAGGCAGCTTGAGGCTCTACAAGCCATGGCAAAGAGCAGTGCGTCCAAGACGATATTCGTTCCAATGAACCTGGATTCTATGGGTGGCGCTTCGATGACGGATGCCACAAGTGCTCAAATTACCGCTAGTGGGGTCGGTGGACGCAGCAGCAATGCCAACTACAATCTCAGAGATATTGCCACCATGAACCAGCTCGCCGAGCAGCGTTGAGCTAGCGTTAGTCTTGGTCCCATGCACAGCCTTTTGGAGACCATCTACTGCTACGCAACGAGGCTCTTCCTGGTCGCCCTCACTTGGCGCCTCCTGTACGAACTTTGGTCGACTTGAACATACCATTTGTAGTAGTACTGAAGCGGCCTTAGCAACTACGGACCCGCAACGTGGCCTTTTGAAACCATTTCAGCCCTGGGGGTTTTTTTTTGTGGAACCAATGCGCGTTGCACGGGTAATGTACAGTACTGCATCAATGAAGAAGAAATCATCGGATTTGCCTTCATGCGTTTCGACTGAGTGCCAACGCTCAGACGCTCCAGGGAGCGCTCCACAACGCGAGTAGCTGCCTCAACCGCTCTCGAGCCTGCAAACTCTTGCGCCTCGGTCATGTATATTCTGATTTCCATCGAGGACTCAAGACTTAAACGCGATAGAAGAGACGGCTGAAGACTGCTGTGCCAATCACAGTCAATAGTCGAAATGCCAAAAGCGGCAGCTCTGAAGTGGGTCAAGCGCAGGTTACTCCGTCAAGGGGACGACCTCCTGGTCGAGACCAATGGAAAGCCCGAGGTTCAATGAAAAAGAGAAGTCCTGATGTTGCAGCAATGGATCTAATTTAATTTCGAGGCAAACCACCTACGTATTGTATGGACTCGCACATCCACATGTCGATTTCTTTCTTTTTTAGCTCCTCGGCAGCAGTCAGTACAGCACTTGGCCAGAGGCATTGGCGGATAGTCCATACAGGTTCATAGCAAAGCCCATTCACCAGCATCACCGAGCGCGAGGGCAGCAGAGAGTCCGCCAGTGGCGCGCTTCACTGTTGAGCCACTCGTCATTTGGGGAAAACTTGGACGCCAGGCGACGCAGCGTCCAAAAGCGCTCACGTGCCTGCGCAAAAGCTGGATGGGCTGCGGAAAGGGATCCTGATGGAGCCTGTCGCTCGTGCCACCGCCTGTGATGGATCCATCACCTCGTGGTTCATAGCAATCAACCGGCGCATCCATGTCGAATCTGGGCTTATCCGACCGCCAATCTTCGGCACACGATGCCAGCGTGTGCGTCACTTGCTCTGGATGAAAACATCTTCTTTGGAAGTTGGTGTGGAGGTGTGAAGAGCGCCGCAAAGTGCAAAGGTTATCGCAAGTAGGCGCTTCTTAACGCCACACCCTCGAACCCCCGCCATAAAAGTGATCAGCGCGCGGGCCTCTCTCAATACTCAATCCGGAGGTGATCAACCTTCCTCTCTTCACGACATACGCCTAGTCTTCGTGTTGATCGCGGGAGCGAGGACAAACCAGGTCTTGCTCGCTTTCAGTATTGTCCAGTCCCACCGTTCATCCAGCTACTCAGAAAAGCACGCGTGGGCGAAGCCTACAACCCAGTGCGCTCGCGCATGCTACCACCGTGTTGCGCGAGTGCTGGAAATCAACACCTGCTTTGCGTCCAGCACGAATTCAGCCTTCCGAGCAAAGTCTTTACGCCTCGATTCCCTCGCTGCCATCTCCGCTCTATTTGAATACAGCAAAGAGAAGGGCGCTCGCTGCATTATCTCCTCTTCCCGGTTCCATCTGCTGGCGTTCGTTGTGATTAACTGGGTTTCACAGGCTTCCCATCATGGGCTCGGTGGCAGAAGGATCACTGCAGCCATCCGAGCAGGCGCAAGAGTTGCCACCGAGCTCGCCATCGAGTGCTTCGCCGCCTCGCATTCGTTTCATCGATGCGGCAGAGGCAGCATCCATCGATGAAAAGCTCATGTCTGCAGAGGGAGGCTTCAGCATCGACCAGCTGATGGAGCTCGCTGGTCTGGCATGCGCACAAACGGTCTATGCGTGCTACCCGCCGGACCAGTTTCCCAGCGTGTTAGTTGCTGCGGGCCCAGGAAATCAAGGCGGTGACGGACTTGTTGCTGCGCGGCATCTGCACCATTTTGGATACGATGTCAAGGTGTGCTACCCAAAGCAAGGAAAGACAGACCTGTTTGCCGTGAGTTTGGCGTACCAGATGTGTCATCCGTCAGCACTGATGACGCGGAATCATTCACTTGTGTAGCGGCTCAAAAGGCAGCTCCAGAACCTTAAGATCACCATCGTTGGCGCCGATGACTTTGAAGATGCGTACGAGCAGACGGATGTTATGCTGGACTGCATCTTTGGCTTTAGCTTCAAAGGGGAAGTGCGGCAGCCATTCAAGGATATCATCGGCCTCTGGAAGAACGATTCGCTCGTGGAATTCGAATTCCGGCGACACCAGCCTCCGATCGTCAGCGTGGACATTCCATCAGCATGGGACGTAGAGAAAGGAAACGTCAACGGCAGCTTCACACCTCAGGTCTTGCTTTCGCTATCAGCGCCAAAGCTCGGCAGTGCTGCGTTCGGCGGCCGACACTTTCTCGGTGGCCGCTTCATCCCGGATGAGCTGGAACGTGAGATGGATCTTCTCCTTCCGGACTTTGAGGCGGACTCGCAGATTGTCGAGATCACTGGTGCACACCCGCTCGATCGGAAGGCTGTCGAGGAGCTGCGAGCAAGCAAAGAGTGAGACGGGCAAGCGCGCACAGAGTGAGGGCATCGGTGGCGCCTTGACTTGTCTTCGGGAAGAAGACGGCTCGCTCCTGCATCCCAACACGCCAAACTGAAGATGGACGCTCGCTTCTCCGGCCCATTACAGGAGTATTTCAAGATTTGCAACGACACGTTCCATCATCTCCTGCATTTGATGGGACAGTGCCACCCGATCGCAATTCTGCGCGCCACAAGGCGCTTTCTCAAGCGACGGTAGTCAACGACACCATTCAAGCTAAATGGCAGCACATCTAGCCGACCAACAGTGGTAGCAAGAGTCAGAATGCAATGTACACGGTTGCTGATACACAAGCCCACGAGCGGCCCGCTAATGCCAGAACGGCCCCTGATCATTGCGACGCGTCGTTAGTCACGCGCACCGCCAGAAGCGGGCAACAGTGGCAGCTGCATTCACGATAGCGCTCAGTATGATGACACCGAAAGATCAGCAGTTGCAGCAGCAGCAGCAGTAGCGCTCAACGTGCGCCGGGTAATACAGCCACATCATGGGCACTAACGCCTTCACATTCTCACTTTATGGTCAACGCAAAGAGGCGAGTCGCGATGACTGTTGCGGAGGGTGCGTTCGACATCCTTTTTGCAGAGAATTTCCACTTGTCTGCTCCTGCGCGCTTCTTTCTATTTCAATTGCACGCCTTTGGCGTTGAAGCATGCAGCAGGCGAATTGCCCTTGCCAAGAGCGAGAGCTTCGAAATCACGAGGTGCTCATTGCAAACCGACTTTCCAGTCCGCAAGGCAGATCCGCAGATGTAAAATAGCATGAATGGACCAGGTGGGAAGTGCAACATGAAAAATATCTGAGGATGTAGGCGGTGGAGTCGACGGTGAAGAGACTCCCAATGTTCGTTGCTGTACACCACCATTAGCGATCATCATTTGGTAGCTGTTGGGTTTGAACCGTAGCGCTATCCAACCCTTCCCCCTCCTCTCTCATTGAAGGGCCAAGATGGCGCTCGCCTTAGTTCGAACCCAAGTCCCAATCCGGTATGTATCTGGTCGTCTTCTTTCTGGATTGCACCGATCTGCACACATTAACGAGAGTGAAGTCTAAGCCGAATATCCTGCAGTGATAAGGAGCTTTGGGTGCCTCCACTTTGGGTGTTGTCGTTTTCGACGGCGGAAAGGACGCGTTCCGCCCTCATACGAAGGGTATATAAACACCTCGCGAACGTTCATTCTCCTTTGACTCTTTTCCTCATACTTACCTTGTTGTCCTTTCCGTGATCAAGCATACGGGCAAGGGACTGGGAGAAGCTGGCATTGCACGCCCGACCCGCTTTCGTCGCTCCCTTCGGGGATGGAACTGGCTTCACCTAGCCGCTGCGCTCCTCTGGGGTGCAGCGCAACCTAATCTTTTAAAGTGGCTTCGCCCCTTTCGGGGGGTGAAGCCTTCCTCTTTTTGGATCGCCCTCCAAAAGCTTCTAGAACATTCTTGAAATCAAACTAAACTAATCTCATCATACGCATAACTTACCTTGTGCCCCGACGTACGATTCCACATTCACAACCACAGATACTGCAATCTATTCAAGTGTCTGCGCCTGCTAACATAACCTCTCAAACAGGAGGATTTCAGTCCTTCGCAACCCTAAAATTTCTAGACGTTTCTCAGCTGCCGTGTGCCCGCCTCTTCAGCATGCTCTTGCTGCCTTCCCGACTTGGCTATTTGGCGGCTTGTCTTCAAATATCGCTCACACGTACGAAGCGCTGCTGTGCACGATATTATATATATACCATCGAAAACTCAAGTTTGTTCCCCAAGGGTGTCAGCTTTTGAAGGCATGATACGTACACGAGAGTAGATATCTCCACACATCTCGGCGTCGTGCACGCTTCAAGCTTCACGAGTCACGCCCGATTTGCAAGTCGTCACATAAGCAGTCCGACAATGTGAAAGACTTTCGGTTCTCTGATGGAATCAGAAAGTAAATGTAAGTTTTCGAGAGATATGTAGCTCATGAACCTCGATATGTGGTGTATGAAAAGGGCGAGAGGAGCAGCGGGATATGATAGTGTTGATCAGGCCGATTGGGCAAGGTGAATGTGACCTGGAACGTGTGGGAAGCAAAGTTCAAGTCAACGATCAACAAGGGATTGCGAGATTCCGGTTACAGGTTTTAGTCAGACTCTAGGCACGACCACTGACCTCAACGAAGGGATAGAAGGTCGGTCGGCCGTCTTTCGCAAAGTAGGCTCCAGTCTCGAAGCGCATGCGATAGGCGCCTGGTGGGAGCTTCGTCTCTGGTACCAACAGTGTCGTGCACCTGCCATCAGAGTCTGTCTCCCTGCACAAGAAGAACGTCCGAAATCATGGGGGTGGTCGAGACATGAGCAAGCCGCTTGTAAAGTACATGTGTGACGACGATGGCGACGAACTCGCGGCTGGCGAATGCTACTCACCCCTCAGCCAGCTTCTCTGCAGCAGCTCCTCCGGTCGTGGATGAGAGCCTCTCGAGATATACTTTGACGCCTTTACCCGGCCGGCCGAGGGTGCTGTCCAGCACGTGGCAGGTGATGGGTGACTTGCTCATGTTGAAGAGCTGCCGTCTGGGGTCGTGTGAGCTAGCAGCTAACGATCGATCGCTCTGGATGGGGCTGCCAGCTGGATTTGATGATGTTGCGCGTTGGACAAACGGTAAATCGCAATGACCTCTCTCCAGCCCTGTCAACGTCGTCTATGTAATGAGGACTCGCTCCTGAAACTCGCTCAGCCTGTCCTCTCACTCCACGAAGCGAGCACTGGAGCTGCTGCACATTTATCTCTGCCTCGAACCCTAAGCTCACGACGATGACAACAGGTACTTGCGGGATGTTTGCGGGGCCCCTCTCCGCTAAGAACATGTGCTGTGTGCGAGTTGCATCGGTGACAGAGAGTGCACACCTGTTCCGAGTTCCATGAACATTAACGAACCAAAAAGGCGTTCGGCACTTGGCGGGTGTTGCTATTCCCTCACCATACGCCAATAGCAATGGCCGTCCTAATTAGTTTCGTCATGAGCCTGGCCACGTTGACTCGCGGCTGTGACGCGACGCTGCGCTGTCCCTGTCTCCTTGCGGTCTGCTCTCTATCTCCCTTGCGGCAACTCCCCACTCTTGAAGGTCAGTGATGCGCACGTGCATCCTACAAAGCATCGTCATACAGGTGTCGTAAACACAAAGTCACCAAGTGGTCCTTGGACAAGAAGATTAAATGCAGGGCAGTAGTAGCCATTTCTGCGCAAGGTTCTTTTCTTTCGCCGTCATCAAGATGCACAGCCTCTCCTGAATCAAAAGGGCACCAGCTCTTGCTTGTACGCAACCCGCGCACGCTACCACGCCATACCCGAGCGTGTTTGCTGACCTGCCAATCCTCCCTCCATCCCTTCCCCTGTGCGTCATACCGACCACGCAAAAAAGCACCTGGCTCTCGAATCCAACTCGGGACAGCTTCCGGGCCACACCGCTCCTGCTCGTCGGTGGGGGAATCGCGACAGTCAGCGTACCATTTAGCCCGATAGAGTATAGGAGCTTGGCCGAGGCTCCGGATCGGGTCGACTTCAAGCTAAACCACCGAAAAAGATGGCGACCCGCGACAACTTTACGCTCTATGGCTTCATTCTACCTGGAAGCTCACCACTCCTCGATCCTCGTAACTTCTACGCCTTTTGCGGGTCGCTCTTCATCCTACATGCCGCGTTCCACTTCCTTTCTAACACCATCTTTGCCGGAGAGGAGAAGGAGAAGCACAAGGCACGCTCATGGATTCTTACAACGATTGCCGGATTCGTGATGAGCGTGGCCAGTTTGCCTTATCTATATGACCTGTGCGCGTACGCATTCGACTTCACACGTGTCAAGCCCCGCCTTCAAGTCCTTGCGGACCCTCTAGCGTGCTTCTTTATGGCTTACCTGACCAGGTGAGCGCTATCGAACGATCCTCGCCGTATACCTGATTTTGATCTTTTGCATTCTTTGTCGCCTCAGCGATCTCGTGCTAGGCTCCATTTACTACAGGAAGTTTATCAACATTGCAAGCGGCTGGGTGCACCACACCGCGTATACTGGCTTGTTCCTCTACATCTTGCATAAACGATGGACCTACATTGCGGGAGCTGGCGCCATCTTCGAATTGCCGACGTTCATTATGGGCATGGCCAGCATGTTTCCGAGGCTTCGGTCCAACCGTGGCTTTACGATTAGCTTTTTCCTTACGCGCGTTTTCTTCCACGCCGGCCTTATCTGCATGCTTGCGACCGCCAAAGGGCGATCTGCGCCGTTTGTTGATGGGGGAATTGGGCCGTGCCTCTTCCTCGCGCTACCATTCCCAATGCACCTCTGGTGGGGCTACAAGGCAATTCGCAGCATGCAGCGGCGGATGGCCAAGCGCAAGCTGGAAATGATGATGCGGCTGGATTCGGATACCTCGTTCGCCGTCGCTGCAGGACAGTTCTTCAACGGAGTCGCACCCCCAGACGTGTCTTCTGCATTCAACACGCCTGCTACAACGCCCGGTGCAGATTCCCGTGCGCAGACCAACTTGGGCCCGACGAGCCCAGTGAATGGCGCGTTCCCCAAAGCCATCGCTGCTGCAAGCAAGACGGTGCGGCCCATGCGACTATTCATCGGCAAGCGCGACAAGTCTTCCACCTCTCGAGCGTCCACTGCTCCGAGCAGTCGCGCGATGTCATCGCACATCGAGATCACTCAGAATCCCTTCACCGCGCCGATCGCACCCGAGGGCGTCGAGATGGACGATGTCCACAAAGAACCATTCTTGGCCATCCGCAGTCCGGCCGAGACGTCCGATCGCGCGCGCCGTCTGATCGCCGATGCAGTGCGCAAGGCGTGGAACAACGCGCCCGAGGCGTGGCGAAGGCAGGTGGAGAGGGAAGCCCGCATGCGCTCGCCTCGGTTACTGCTCTCGCGTGGTGGCGCCTCCGTCTATCAGACCACCACTGCGACGGGCACCAGCACCGGTACCAGCGCGAGCGACATGACTTCCTCGGAAGATGAACCGGACCGCATGTTCGACGCACCTAGCGAGCTCTTTGTTACCAGCATCAGCGGCTGCGCCCACGTCGCCGACCCCTCCGCCACTGCGAGTGCAACGGTCGAGGACATCCAGCGCGAGCGCGGGCAAAGCGCTGCGGCGCGGCGCGCCCTCATCCGCGCCGTCCGACGTGCGATCAATGGCCGCAACTCGGATGGAGGCATACCATCTGAGCGATGCGACCAGTCTGGCGAGGCTCGCGCGCTGTCGCCAGTGGACTTTTCGGTGCTGTTGCGACGGCTGCCGCCAGACTTCTGGTCGCAGAGCTACGAGATACGCGAGTTCCCCGTTGAGAGAGACGGTAGCGATAGTCGACGCAAGCGGCTCATGGGTCAGATTCGTAGACGAATGCAGGTTGCCAGGAGGGACGTCATGGTTTTCGAGTAGAGTTTCCTTGGGCACTCTCAAGTCACTCGCCTCGGACGAACTATCGATTCAATGGACGGTCCTTAGATCATGAACATTGGCTTCCAGAATCTCTCAACACTCGCCTGCTAGGGTCCCTTGCACGCTACATTTGATACCACCAGTCGCGTGACAAGTTCAATACGCATCAAAACACCTGTTGGCTTTTCCATTGATTTTCGACTTTCCCGATTCCATTCTCCAGGCGGAATATAGAGAGAAGAAGCCGTGTGTAACGGCTGCTTGTATATATTATAATACTTTTGCCTGCTGTGGTCTCATGCCGATACCCTGCGTTCACTGTCGCAATTGGTTCAATCCGGTATCCACGTATGTGTATGGGACCGTAATGTGCGCTATCTGGTTTCGGCAACGGTGCTAGCCCGCACCTTGCGAACACACTCTCAAGGCTGCTTCACAATCTGGCAGCCATCAATGTGTCGCACGGTGAAGTTTGTGTGAGATGTCAGTCGCACGCCGACTTGCATATAGACATCACTCTCCTGTAATATCGACCGAGATGATGGATAGCACAGAGGCGAACGAAGATGCAGATTGTAGGCGCATATGTGCCGCTTTGTTTAGGTAATCAATGTGCGCAACACTCGATGAACGAGAGAACCCTGGGATCCAGCTGCACAGCGCACAGGGCGGGCAGGAGCTCTCGGTCATCGGCATTTTGACGTGCTACTGTCTGTTGGAAGTGCCGCGCCTCTTTTTCGCTGATCAAAATACAGCGGGGTCCAGTTCCAAACGTGGGACCCCCCTTGTGCGTTGCATGATGCGTGAATGGCCAAATTTGTGGGGACGGGAAACATTAACAGTTAGACATATGGTCGTCGTCGAGCGTCCTTTACATAATGACGAAGTTATCGTGAGAGGGAGGGGAGGGGAGAGATAATTGCCCACAAAGCCCCCCAAGTGAGCAGCGTCGTAAAAGGTGCAATCAGCTGCAATAGAACCCCCAAACAGCGCATTGAACTGTCACGGCAATGTGCAATGTGCACTGCGCAAGCATCCGGCCCTCTCGTGGCCCGGAAACTGCCGGAGGATCCCCTCGCTGGTCGATGGTTGGTGAGGCGCGCAACTGGCTGCAGGCGCTGCACGCCAGTTTAATATTGTTTCGAGTGGAGAAATAAACAGTCACACCATTCACACACCTACAAGTAACTCGCTTCTAATCTTCACCAACACCATGGTGACGGATACCATCGGGATACTCGTCCATGGTCATTCCTACCCTGCTTGAGTGTGTGCATAGTCGGTATTGGATCCCTGGAGACTCTTCGGAGAAGCTCAGCTGCTCATCCACCTAGTACATGTACCCTTTGTGAACATCGCGCGATCAGGGGCAAAACGGTTATGGCCAACTCACGCAGGACCGTGTCCTCAGGCAAAGACAAGCCCTCTTTCCAGCTCGGCGGCGGAGATGACCAGTCGGACGATGATGACAGGAATCCCACCGTCGCCATCTCGTCGGGACCATCATCGACTCAGGCCCTACGCACCACAGAGTCCGAAAAGCAACCATCTATACCAGGTTTCGCTGCTGCCTCTCAACGCTCGGGTTTCCGCAAAGATCCATCCCTCAAGCTGCCTGCCTTCACTTCTCTGACATCCATGCGTGATGATGAGGAGGATGGTTCAGAAGATGAAGAGCTGCGCTGGGAGCGCTACAAATCGCAGCCCTCGACGCCGAACATCGCAGAGACGGCCCAGCAGCTCCGCCGGTCCCTGTCCATTCACGGCTTACACGAGTTAGCCAGTGCTCCTAAGAATGGTGGCATCAAGCACAAGATTTGGAGGCCGGAGAACGACCCGGTCCGAGAACCGGGTGATTGGGAGCGCCTCGCCGTCCATGTCATACGGGGTGGCATACGCGCTGGCCTCGTCTCCTTTGGCCTGAGGGGCACGGTCATGCTCATGTTTGCTCTGCTGAAGCTACTTCGCTCAAGGTCAGTTCCACTTCACTTCGATTCCTCCTGCACTCCTGTGGTATGCTAAACGTCTCTGGCTCGGATGGCTCACGTAGAAAATTCAGAGGGCAAGACTTTGTTCTCGCATACTTCGGGGTTGCGAATGGCCGGTTTTCGGCCATGTTTGGACTCTGGGCGGCTATATACAAGCTTGTGCATAACTCACTGCGTCTCACCACGCCCCCTCCGGCGCACAGCAAATCAAGGAAGCGGCGCGCATCATCGTCGACAACAGGAGCAGGGGCAGCAGAAAGCGCGGCGACTGAGCATGACGATGGCTCGGGCGACTCGGGCGTTGCTACACCGCGGAGCGGGTACGAAAAGCTGCAAGGCAAGACGGATGAAGAGAAAGCTAAGATCAAGAGCAGACAGAAGCGAAAGGCGTTCATGCGTGACCCGAGGAGTAGGGTGTGGCACGCATACGTAGCTGGTGCCGTGTCAGCACTGGCGGTGTTGGTGGAGACCAAGGATATGCGTGTCACACTTGCACAGCAGTTGCTCGTCAGGTGAGTCTTCGAATTTGACGTGGAGACTTGCCACAACCGTGATCCTTTACTTACTCCTTTTGATCGTTTCTTGCTCTTTCCCCCTCTTTCTAGAGGTTTAGAGGGCTCGTACAACCTTGCGCACGGACAAGGCCTGATCCACGTTCCATACGGTTCGGTATTGGTCTTCGGCCTGGCCTGCGGTCAGATCATGTTCGCTTGGATCAACGCGCCCGAGTCGCTGCCGAGGAGCTACGTCAGCTGGATCACACGCGCTTCGCAAGCCGGTCTACAATCGACTCCAGTTTACCGGGATCTCCGCGATCACAATGGGACGTTTGATCCCAGTCACATTTACAAATACTTCCCCGATGGCAAGATCCCCCAACCTCTCTCTACCAACCCTCTTCGTTACCCTCCCGTCGCTCCTACGCCGACCAACGTTTATGGCGTCACCGGCAAGCATGTCCGCGAATTCGTCAAGGCACTCGATATGCAAAAGCTTGGAGAACCGATTCCTCATTTACCGTGCTCTTTTATGCATCCCTGGGAGAACAGCCACTTCTGGAGCCCCTTCGACCGCTTCATTAAGGTCACCCGATGGATCCTGCCAGTGTACATGACGCTTTATTTTGTACCAGCCATTTTCCTCCGTACGAGGTCATTCCTCAAGGCGTAAGTTTTCGAACGAAGTCGAGGGGTAGCGGCCTTCCCATGTTTCGCTCCTCAGAAATGTTCCTTGCGCTGACGATGCACTCTCACTGTTACCACATCTGATCTGCAGACCGATGCGCATCATCCTCCGTTCGCTTTTTGGATCCATCCGCTCCTCCTCCTTCCTCGGCGTCTTTGTCATCATCTTCCAAGTCATCTTCTGTGGCGCGCACCAGCTCTACGACGTGATTGATGCCAACGCGTCTCTCCGCGCCAACACGCCCGCGTGGGTCAAACGCATGCTGCTGCACCAAGGCGTGCCCTGGTTCGCAGGGTTCATGACGTGCCTCTCGCTCTTTGTTGATGACGCCAGGCGCCGCGCAGAGCTGGCTGCGTACGTCTTGCCGAAAGGCATGGAAAGCGCTTGGTCCATCGCCAGGCAGCGCTCCTGGGTCCCTTTCGTACCCGGTGGGGACCTTCTCCTCACTTCCATGGGCATGTCCATGGTCATGGTGAGTGCGCTGAGGCCTTGGCCCCTCGGGAAGCAAGCTTGCAATTCCTGTTCTGATGCACTAACAACGCTTCCTCTACAGGGAACGTACGCTCAAAGCCCAGAACAGCTGTCTGGGCTGGTGCGTCGCATCATTTACCAAGTGAGCCCGCTCACAGGGTACCTTCCCAATATCGCTTACTGATATTCCGGAACTCCTACTTGCAGTTTGTCGGTCGGAATTAAGACAACTGCAACTGCCTGCATGATTCCTTCACCTGCTCTGTACCTTGCACGCATTCAATCTAGACATCCCCTTTGGGGAAAAAAAGAGAAAGAGCGAAAGATGTGCGGCATAAACGCTGCATAGTTTCCAGCATTATGTCTGAAATGGCTGGCATGCCTTGCAATTACAGCGCCTTGTTGCGTTCGTTTAGGAAGAAGCGGAAGCCCTCATACGACTGCAGAAGGGGAGCCAAAAATCAGTTACGACATCTATGGGTGAGCGAGGTCATGATAAGGCTACTCACCAGCCAGCATAGAGCATTCGATGGCATGTACGTCAGCACCCTTGGTGCCAGCCCCCGTGCGAACCCTTTCATCCCTTCTCGTTGCTTAATGATTCGGAAAGCCTCGAACATGCCCGACGCATTCCTGATCGTTGCGTCTGTGCTTGTCCCCCTCGTCTGCAGAAGCGTCTTGGCAACATCGAGCGGATTTGTGACCGCAGCGCCCACGGCTCCCGAGAATCCGCCTGCTATCGCATGCGCCAAAGGCGAGTAGTTGTCGCTCGGATTTAATACCTTCTTGGCCCATTCGTAAACAGAGAATTGAACCGCAGTAAAAGGGACCGTCATGGTGAGCGTGGTCGGGTATGACACGTAGAAGGCGCGCAGGCCCTCTTGCTGGTAGACAGTCGAGGCGCATCGAAAGACAGATCGATGTACGGTTCCATGCATCTGCATGCGCTGTTTGATGACTGCGGATCCGGTGAAATGGTTAGCAATGCACAAATTGGGCGCACCGTGGTAGCGCGGACTCACCATCGAATGGGTTCATGAATGCATCCGAGACAATGGTTGCTGATGCACCAGCGAAAGCCGTGCTGGCGAATTGATGCCCTTCGTTATTCCCTCCCGTAAGCTCCTTGACCGCCTCATACGTTCCAAAGTACAGCGCATGTGCTGGCCCAGCGCCGAGAATGACCGATGTGACGCCTCTCCATAATGCCCTTGCTCCTTCGGCAGTGCTGATACGGGAGAACGCCTCCGCTACGCCAGAGTACGTCGCTGCTGGCGCTGCTGCTAGAACCTGCATTCGCGTTCGAACGACGTCGACGGGGAACATGACCGCATGCTCGCTGACCCCAGCGAGCGCACCCGCAATCATGTTGATGTGCAAGGGTGTCGAGGCGCCCAGACCTTCATAGTCAATCTCCTCCACTGCGTCTACTTCGGTCGACGATGCTGTCATGATAGAAGTGGGACCAAGGTGGTGCTTTTGTGACTCGCGTGCCAATGTCAAATGCCTTCAAAGTCGGAAGCTTCAAGCACAGCGTCTAGAGATGATCCTCGAGCTGCGGCCCTAATCCTCGCCACGTCTTTCGCACCCAGAGGTCGAAGAGCGGCTATCATACACTTGTCCCAAGAGGCAAGAGAAGCGGGAGTCCTTTGGACGCTGAGGTCCGAAGTCTGAGAAGTGCTGAGTGGGGACTGCAGCAGCGGTGGAGAATGCTGATACCACAAAAAAAGGAAGCAAAAACGCGTGTCGGCTATTCGGTGCGTGCTCCCTTCTCGCTTTCGCGCTCACTCGTCTCGAATCCTGATCGCGAGAAAATGCAGTGGAAAGAACCATAACCTGGCCTTATCCTCTTCGTCAGCCAGCCAGTCAAATCAACGCAGCGTCAAACGCATCCTGAGGCTAGTGAGGTATGGATCGGGATGCGCACGTAATGACGACAGCAGCCTGCTACAGCTGCTGATGCCCAATGGTGAACAAGGCCCCAGAACGTTGCCTACCTCAGCAGATCAGGGAGGAACTGCAGCTTGCAGTGCCTTATGCAAAAAAAAAATCATCAGGCCTGGTGTCATGCATGCGAGGTCATATTGTAACAGAAAGTATACATGAAGAGAAGAAGCGCGACTCTACAAGTCCATTTACTTCTTCTTGCCGGCAATACTCTTGCCCCTCCGACTGCAAAAATAAGGCATACTGAAGTCAGCGTCTCATGCACACAACGCCAAGCACGCCAGAATACTCACCCGGTAGTCTTAGTGTGTTGACCCCTGACCCTGAGTTGAAGGTAGTGGCGGATACCCCTGTGCGCCCGAATCTTCTTCAACTTCTCGATGTCGTCACGCAGGGCCGAGTCGATGTTGTTGGAAGTGATTTGCGAGGACTTGCCAGTGGTGATGTCACGTTGCCTGTTAAGGAACCACTCCGGAATCTTGAACTCTTGCGGGCTTTGAAGGATGTTGACGATGCGCTCGAGCTCGTCCGAGTTGAGCTCGCCGGCACTGCAAGGATGGTCAAGTAAATCCATGTCAGTGCCAAAATTGCTTCATCGAGCAAGAGCGCACTTGAAAGAGAAGCCTGCGGGCGCAGGTGAACCGCATGCGGCAGTCCGTGTCTGGATGCCCCTTCCCTCCGCCTTCCTCGGATAATAAATCACCCGAGTGTCATGCTGTTCGCCTGACCCAGTCCAATACAACCCCAGCCCATTCCATCATTGTAAATCGACCGTCACAATCAGTTCTCTCTCAGTGAGGATTGTCCTGGTCCAAATCGACAGTATCGCTCCCAACAAATGCCCGCGGGTGATCTGTGTGGGTATCGATGGCGAACAGCTGTCCTACGAGATTCGCTCTTCCACTGCCATTCCCCCTCTTGAGAGGCAGTCCGCCGTGGTGGAACCATCTGAACGCATGCACCAAGGCGGATTCTAGCTGGCTCGCCTTCGTCGTGCAAATCCATATACCCAGCCTTTTGAATCTTCCTGTCACTCTACTTCAACTGCGTCCCAGTACCCTCCCAAATTACCAGTTGCAACATCCGAAAATTCTGTAGGCGATCATCCGCTTTGCTCGCAAGACTCCGTGGGCCAAGGCCAAAGGCTTGTCGTCAGTGGAAAAATTAGACTCACCGCTTGTTCAGATCAATGTCAGCCTTCTTGCAGACGACGTTGGCAAAGCGGCGACCGACACCCTTGATTTGAGTAAGGGCGTACATGATCTTGACCTTGCCATCAACATTGGTGTTGAGCAGACTGAGGGGCAAAAAGGCGTCAGCAGGAAGAACAAGAGCCAATAGTAGCATTGCAAAACCTTGCGACTAAGCACACCAACTCACCGCAAGATGTGCGCGAATTGCATAGATGGGTCGGGCGGTACGAGAGCCATGATGGGCAATGCTGCTTCTATCCTGCAAGCTAAGGTGGTGAGCTGAGCTGAAGGATTAGATTTAGACTTGATGATGACCTTGATTGAAAGTGACTTTCGTGCTTCCAAGGCAGCTGGCTGTCGCTCACAGGCGATAGTAGCGGGAAGCAAGCGGCGGTGTGGTGGCATGGCGCCGCGGCGTGGTGGCTAGTATGAATGCGCAGTTGAGTGCGGTGTCACAGCCAGTGTGAGGGTATGCAGGTGGGCGCAAGGTGTTCTCCGCAGCACCCCAATTCTCCTTCAACTGTTCCGCCCCTGCAGCGATTGAGCGCCGCGCTCCCACCTATTTAATTCAATCCTTTCTCCTGTTTTTTTACCTTTAATCTCTTTCCCCATTCTTGTGCAGGGGTAGACGCTTGAGCCAGTGACGTTTCGACGGAGGCCAAGTTATTTGCTTAATCGCAAACAAACTACCATTTTCGTCCTTGTCGCTTTAACGCAACATGGCAATTTTTGGAATCGCTTTCGTCTCCGTACGACTGGCTGGCTGTGGTCAAAATGACCGTCCAGTAAACACTCATTTTGCCTAACCTGGTGTCCGTGCTTTGTATTATTATTCTTTGCAATTGCTCCTTGATATTGATGCGTCCGGTTGCCGTTTGCGTACTAGCCGAACCTGAGGCCCAACTTGGCCTATGTTCATTGAATCCGTCGTGAGTAGATAGATAGATATACGCCTTAAACAACGTGGTAGTGGCATCGAAGTTTCAACTGTTGGCGATCGTGGCATCGTACGCGACATTTGACGTGATTTGTGGTTAGGGCATG
Source organism: Tilletiaria anomala UBC 951 (assembly GCF_000711695.1). Lineage (NCBI taxonomy): Eukaryota > Fungi > Basidiomycota > Exobasidiomycetes > Georgefischeriales > Tilletiariaceae > Tilletiaria > Tilletiaria anomala. The sequence continues at coordinate 23,808 of NW_013547011.1, forward strand.
AGACACACCTTCGATTACTCAAGCCTTGAGACTGATCTTGGGATAATAACAAGCTGGGATTCCAAGTTGTGCGTCTGTTGGCATCCCGCAAAGGCCGCGAGTTGACCCCTCAGAGGTTCCGGATTAACAAGGTTCCTGTGCGAATCCAATTCCTATCTCGAGGCTCGACATCTGAGCTCTCTCCCTTCAGCTCTCCCGCATACTCCAAGCAATTATACAGACGCCGAACTCGCATTGGGGATGCATCTTTGATGGCTTTTTTTTCTGAATGATACTTCACAGGTTTCACTTGAAGATCGCAGCGAAATGACAAGACGTTGTTGGCGTCGACAGGCAACTCCTATGTCGGCCGCCGCGTCTTTGCGTTGCCGGCTGCCATTATAAGTACTGCGGCGAGTGTGCTCGATTATCTGCAAATCCACTGATGATGACCTACGTACTCGAAAGAGAATCTTCTTTCTGTTCTGCGGCTGCATCCATGAATGAGTTCGTCCTTACGCGTCAGAACAAGCGAAAGATCGATCAATATGTCAAGAGATCATCAAGAACATCGCCACCTTCGGACGCGCGCCTCTTGTCAGGCTATGCCAGCGCACAGGGGCTGTAAGCGCTGCCTCCGAACTGGGAGTGCTTTGGAACAGCAAATAGCAGCGAGCGATGATAGACTAGTCCTTTCCCACGAATCAGCGCACCGGTGTGCCTAACAGACTCCTCACTCTGCAGTGACGAACTCAGACTGGCATTACCAAGCCGAGGGACCGTGCTCACTGGTCAGTCCGCGCGATCTCAAGGGCTTCATTTCATTTCTGAACGCTTGGTCCTCTGCGGATCGTTCTAAAGCCCAACCAGCAGAACAATATCAGACGCCACTTGGAATCTACTGTATGAGTTGTTACTGACAGCATCTCATTTCTCTGCAGTATAAGATCTGTGACTGCTTTCTTTCGACTATGCTTAAGAGCAAAGGTTCTTGTCCTCCTTGTTGAGTCCTAGGAGCATCGTTCGCGATGGTTGAGACACGATACGATGGACGATGGCCGTCGCACTCGGCAACGAGCGATAGTGACGCCCCTCCCGCACGGCGGACGCATCGTTCAACCACAGTCGCTGTGCCTTTGCCGCCAACCTCTCTTGCTCCTGCAGATAGTCACGCCAGCAAGCGCAAAGGAAAAGGAAGTGCAAATAAGAAACGCGGGGCGGACTCGACATTGCGCAAGCAAAAGTCGGCGACGCGATCTTCAGGAATCAAGATTCCGCGCCCACCAAACGCGTACATCTGCTATCGTTCCGAGCGACTGCACCAGCATCGCACCGGTCAGCTCTCATCATCTCTTCGGAATGTGCTTTCCGCACGCTCGCTTGTGATTCGTCCATTCCCAGCCGACGTGCCGCCTCCTGGCAGCCCAAAATACCAGGCCGCACTGTCCAAGGCGCTCGGTCAGATGTGGAAGTCGGAAGACGAACCGATTCGAACCTACTTCTTCGCTGAAAGCTCTCGGAAAGCGGATGAGCACAGGGCAATGTACCCGGACTACAAGTTCAAACCGACATTGACGCCAAAGGCGAAGCTTGCACGTCTTGCACGCAGAGGTGCGAAGCTCCCCCAACTCGACGCATCGATGGAAGATTCCGCGAGGCGTAAGGAGGAGGGACCAGAGTCGGCAAGCCGTGAGCGCGTCTCTGCGCGGTACGGCGTCCATTCAATAACCATAACTGGGGACAAACTTGACGAGAGCCAACAAGTGCGCGGCGTCTACAAGCCCGATAGCGATGAAGATGACGACGTCGACGAGCGCTGCTTGTCCACTGTCTCCGAAGCTGCCCGGTATGCCGTTAGCTCTCGCCCACCTGTCGACGCCTCCAAAGACCATGGCTCAGATAAGGCAGATGCCGGCGACTACTCTATCGAACTGGTTGACTATTTCGATGGAGGAACCCACAATCATTATGACGACGGTGATCAGTTTTTGTCCTTTACATCCGTAACGAGTCTTTCTGCCGGCAAGCCATCAGCTCACGGTCTCGATGACATGTGCAGTGCCTTTGGCTCTGCCGCCCATGCAACCTTCGGCGGGATAGACCCTCGTGCCGTGTACTTTGGCAAGAGCGATCTCGACTTCAGAAGTGACAGGCACGCGATAAACAACCTACCTCCGGATGCAAGGATTGCAGATGGAATCGACCCTTTCTTCCTCGGACTTAATGATTTCAGCACTGCACAACCAGCCTGGGGTCGTTGAATACAACTTTTGATGTGCGCCAAATCTTAATCTCGATGCATTTCGAGGATGCTCAAGTTTGACTCTTCGACCAGTTCTCCCCCCCCCACCCTTCAGGCTCTGGGCAAATGCAACGCTTTTCTTTAAGGGCACGAGACGACGCCTTCCGCCGTAATGCAACCGCTACACTCTTCACACACTTCGGACTACCTCTTTCACTCTTTTGAATCGATTTGCTCTTCTCCATTGGTTCACTTATGTATGTTTCTCCGACATTGGAAATTCCATTTATTCCGGCTATAGTGACCATTCAGGTAGCTGCACGGATGGTATCTAAGGTGGACACCGTGTCTGACGGTGTAGGAAGGCCCTCGGCAGATGACTCTGCAGCCTCTCGCGACACGTGTCGTTGTGCGCTGACGGAGTCGTGCGCGCTAGTTGGGAACGCCTTACGCAGCGCAGCTCTGTCCACGCAGAATCCCAATCTGATGGCTGTCCAGAATGTAAAGCTCTTGAGCGAATCCTCGCCGTTAGGCGCCGAACCAGTAGTAGGACCCCCTTGGTCGTCGATACCCTCGTAACTAAACGTTACGCGCATAGCCACTTCGATGTCGCCAGCGGCTTCCTTGCCCAGCACAGCGTCGAGACCGATCGTGGTCGTGTTTCCCACTTTGCGGATAATGCCCCCGTTGCGATTGCGTCGCTTTCGACCTTTTTCGCCGCCCAGGCGGCCCTGTTTCCGACCAGCTCCCTCTGCATCACTCAGGTCGTCCTCGTCTGCTTCATCGAGCAAGTCATCATCATCGTCAAACTCGTCGTCATCGTCATCGTCGTCGGCACCGCTGCGCCGTGAATCTCCGAGCAGCTCCTCTTCATCGTCAATGTTCAACATGCTAGACGCTGCAAGTTCGAATTGGGATGTGGTAGGGGCGACTTGCCATGCTGATTGTTCGGTGGAGCTGGCATCTGCGGCGTTGCCCATGGTATAAGCGGGCTTGACAACGCTGATGCGCACCTTCATCGCATCCTCAAGTGGATTGGAGAACGTGCATTCGAACCTGTAAGTGCGGCCCGGCTGTAGCCTTTCCGGATCGACGGCTGTAGTAGATCTCGTGCCGAGAATCGAGCTGGTGTCGCCTCTGCCGGAAGAGGTAATAAAGTTTTGTGGACGGCGCGTTCCATACAAGCCCATCATGCTCATCCGTTTGCCTATCCTGCTGGCCGCATCGTTGCCTCGACCACTAGTTGAAGCGCGCTGCTCATCTCCAGCAGCCGCTGCCTGCATCGGCGCGACTAGGACCTGTATGGCTGGCAAGAAGTTAACCGCGACCAGCTTGATCTTGAAGCGTGGCGTTGTCGCCTTGACGTCCGGGCGGATAAGGATGTGCGAGCAATCTGTGCAGCGCTTGGTCAATTTTGTTTTGAGCGGAGCACGTAGAGGTCGCAATTCTCTGCGCAGTTCACAAGAGGTAAGGCCGTCGATCAAGAGAGCTCCAGGCCCAGATCTTCTCACCTTGTTCGAACAGACTGCTGTGAGCTGGTCGCCCACTTCTGGCCAAGCGTGGTTGTATTGGCGAAATTTGTATTCTGTGAGAGCCACCGCTCCTTGAAGTCTTCGGCGCGTCCTATCACACCTAGACTATCCGGTTGCGCTGGGTCTCGCCCGCTGTTGTAGGATGTGACGGTCCTGTAATCGGAAATATCATCGGGCGCAGCGCGTGGTTGGTCAGATTGCTTGTAGCGGTTTGTGCCGAGCATGTATCGCGAATGCGTCTCAGAAGACAGTATCGGAACATCGCGTAGCAGTTTCGACGACTTGGCCGCGGCAGAGAGGGCTGCTCGTTGACGTGATGAAAGTTCATTCGATGAAGGATGGCTCTCGGAAACGCCTTGGGCTTTATAAAAGGTGTCAAAGTGCTGAATCAAGTGCTGCAGCTCCAGAAAATCATAGGACTGCTCGTCCTTTCGTTGTAATTGAACTAAAAAGATAAGATCTTGTCAATGAAGCCCGTTTTCTGCATGGTCACACATTTATCTCCTCACGAGAAAGTCCAGATGACCGCTCGAACGTCATGCCGATTTCTTTGCTGTCCCAACGACAGAAGCTGCAGCTCATGAAGAAAGGGGCCTCTCCTTGCGCGAGTTTTGGCTGATCTGCGCTATTGTTGGGGACCATGCCGACGACTTGCAAGGAGTGCGAGCATGATGGACAAAGGAAACAGCTTCGCGAACAGCTGCAAAGACATGACACAATACATATTTTCAGAATTTGAGTACAAAGTTCTGATTACCATCCCATCAGCAACCTACCGGTTCCGATCAGCCTTGACATTCGCCGCCTGCGCGTCGAACAAGCAGACCGAGCAGTAGTAGCTTGACACCTCGGCGGTGGTGCAGCGCTTGCACTTGATCTGGTCGCATTCTTCACAGAAGTAGAGATTCTCCAAGGTGAAGTGCGAATACTGTGCAGCGCGATCGTAGCATGGCAGTGGAGGTATCGCGTCTACTACGGTCGTAGCCCGTTTTCCTTGCACAGGTCCGCTCGGTCTTTCAGAAGCTGCTTTGGAAGGTGAAGCGTCCAGTGACGCCGGTGCCGAAGGTCCTGCTTGCAACGATGGTTCTGCTGATGACAGGTCTGCGGCAAGAGTGCACGGGCAGAAGTAGAGCACCCTTGGTGCCATTTCGCTCCCAATGCAAGTTGCAGGTGTCCGCACCTCAGCAACTCATTTACCATGGTCTGCATGGGTAATCCTCGGGGTACCAACCACTGTATGTTGGCGATCGCGTATAACACAATGTGTGTGATATATTAGCCACTGCGCATGAGCGTTGCAGCGCGTTCCGCTCGGGCGGCCAGAGGAGGGCGTCGCGGACCCATTTTCACATACCATGCGACGCCCATACCCAGGGCATGTCAGCTTCGTTTGAGCTTGCTTCTATACTATTGTGCTCACCAGGAACTATCTTACATGCACCATTTCTGACTGAGTACTCCAATTTCGGTCTCGAAAGAACTCAACACATCTTTAACACGGACTTTCAGGCGAGTGAGAGCTGGAGCAAATGTTGTGCGGTTGAAATGCTTTAAGACGAGAATATTTGGACAAGACCTGAAGGACAGCCAGATGGATGTTGAAGGCTCGAAGGAAAGAGCAGCTTCGACGACTGATACGTAAACAATTCGAGGAATATTGTGAGGGCACCGCAGCAATAAGCAATGGGTCCGTAGGAGTGGCTTTCGATACGTCAGTATGTGCCGTGCAGAGGCAAGAGTTCGTTGTGGAATCGCATCTCCGCCCCATCAGATCCTCGCTCAGGTCCCTGACCAAGGTCGACCACAAGACACGTTCTCTCTTTCTGTGAGCACCCAAGATGCCTTCTTTGATTAAGCAACCCAACGCGGCATGCTCGCTATTTTCACTGGTTACGATTGCCCCCCGCGCCAGGGTCAAGCCCAGGTGGCAATCATTGCTTGAGCCTGGCGCGAGGGACCTATCACTTACGATGAGAATGCAGCGATTGATTTTCTGCGTAACGCGGACTATTCATCTGTACATCGGGGGGAATAAGAGGCAGACGGCTGTCGGTGAATCTCAAGGAGTACCCACAGAGAGGATGCATTGCGGTGGATATGGTGGCAACGCGAAGTGAATCTGGCGCGAAGCTGTTGCCACCCGCTCAAGCGGCGAGCACTCCGCGATGAGATTCCTATTCATCGCGCGCTCAGTGTCTGCACTCAGAGAGCAAGCAGCTCGACGTGTGTTCACGGCTAGGGTAAGGTGGTGAAATAGACATGGTGTGCGGATGTGAAAAAGATGGTGCCAACAAGGGGCGTGTACCAGCGAAACTCGAATCCAGGGCACTCCACCAGTTTTTGACCTCGTCCGCTGCCCAAACTCCGGAGAAAGAGCACCCTTGTAACACTAAGTTCCATCAAAGAGCAGCCAAGACTGTGCTGAGGCATAGGCTCAGTGTAAATAGGAACACCTGTATGTGATCTTGATTAACAGACAGGAACTGAAGGGAATGACTCAAGGGACAATGTGCAGTCATGGACGTGTGTGGCACAGGCAGGGTCGTCGGGAGGTGCCGGTTTCCCCAGGACCACCCTTAACGGCGGGGTTGCAGGGCACCTCATCGCGGTTGGGAACTTTCACAGCCCTGGTGGGGATTTCATGTGGGCAAGTGCCTATTGAATCACAGTCTGCATGTGCTCTGGCCACAGTCGAGTCAAACGTCATATCGCAGTCGCGCCATCACGGCAGTCTTCTTTTGCAATGCAGTCAAGTGGGTCGCAGTCATGCAATCATAGCACAGAACAGGGCAGCAACTGAGACATGGTGCCCGCCCGGTGCCCGCAAGCGGTTCCGAAAACTTTGGTTCTCTCCCATGATTTCTCCCTTTCGCTTCCAGTCCCCTCCATTTGGCTCTGCAAGCACACCTTTCTGAAGTAGACCTTGGAGCCGCGACTATCTCTGACACCCTCCACCGCAAGGGAAGAGAACGCTGGACTCCTGTTGTGTTGCAGTGTGTTTTCAACGAAAGCAGATCAGAAGCTACAACCCAGGGTCGATCACAAACGCAACTCCAGACGCCGCCCTTCCTCGGGGGGACGCTGAACACTACTCATCTGTCCATCCTCCATAGTTATAAGGTGAGTGCGAATGCGCAGCGGCTGCCGACTCGGGCTCTTGCTCGCTGCGTTGGGCCGCTTGGACGGAAGGTTTACAGCCTACTCCGCGCAATGGACAGTCCCTAGACGGAGAGTGGCGTTGCTGACCCCGGCCCCCTTTCAATCTATCTTTGCATCCCTGCAGCAACCCCATCATATTGATACAGAAGGATGACGTGTGCATTACTGTACTCAGATGACTTTTCCTCAAGCAGCAAGAAGGTGAGTATCGGATCACAAGCTTGGCGCCGAACGGCAAGAGCAGATTTGAACAAAAAATGTTTTCTGACCACGCCGATTCCTGTTTGCTTTCCTCACCGCCGCCGCCATGCACTCTTATGCTTGGACGACTTCAGGATATTGACCCCCTCGCGCTCTTGCATGACCATGCGCTAGAGTCGGACCCAGAGCTGGACATCTCTGTGCTCACGGACGACGAGCTTCTCGACCTGCTCAAAGCAAACAAAGACGGCAGGCCGCTGCAGGGCTGGCTCGGCACGACGCTGACGCCCCGCCTGCTTGGCGACGTTTTAGAGCCTTCAAGCAGCTGCAGCAGTAGCAGCGGCGCCGGCCACGGGCCCACGCTTCGCTTACCGGATTCTCCCGTCAGCGCCAGCTCGTCCTCTTCGTTGTCAGCAGGCAGCATCCTGAGTCTCGACAACGTTCCTTTCTCGCATCCTTTGCATAACAGCAGGGCGTTCCCAGGGCATACAGTCTACGGTGGCGGAAGCAGCGTTGGACATCCGTCCTATGCGTCTCAGTACGGAGGGAGCAGCTCGATGAGCAGCTACAATGCAAGCCAAGGGACGGCTGGTACGTCACAGACCAGCCTTGGTAGTCAGAGCTTCAGCAGTAGCTACAATAGCCAACACGATGAGGGATGCTGAAAAGCATGTCGCTTAGAGTCGACCCTCCGTCCATCAGATGCCCACGGCTTGCAAGATGCCCCCACCCCCAGTATGAGTTTCTCCAGTCGCAACCGCGAGCAGATCCACATGACACTTCCATCCCCGCCCCACTTTACCGCCGCCTGCGTCGCCCTCGAATCAGCTGCATTGCAAGTGACTTGCCCATACAACTTCGCATTGATGATTACCCAGTCAATAAGCAGCGCATACCGACGCGGTCAATCTGATCACCCTAGCACAGACCGTGCATCTTTGTCCATCCTCGTCGCAACCACTTGGGCTACAGGCTACAGCAGCAGGGGCAATAGGTGTCAAGTGACAATTGACGCGCTTCTTACTGCTTTCCGCCACCTTTCTCACGTCCTTGCACTATGTATGTGTAGCATTCATTGCCTGTTGTAATATCCGAATCCAAATTTGTCCGTGTATGTCTTCTCGCTGGCCCGATTTACCGGCAGAAGCAGCCGCTTGCATTCTACGTTCTAGCTCTGCGGTTGAGATGACCTGCGTGAAAAGCGATAGGTAGGGGAGGAGTACATAGGAAAACGTGACTCTGGCCTTGCAGCGGGCGCGGATCGTCGTCAATGTGACTCTTAAACGAACCTGGGGCTGGCCTATGAATATTAGGTGATGGGATGAAAGGGTTGTTTGAGTCGAATCTGGGTTTCTCACAATTTCAAAGGAAAGCTGCCAAAATTGTAGAGTATCTGGGGTCCTGGGTCGTAAAAAGCGGCTTCGGGGCAGCTCCTCCTGGAAACCCCCGAGCAGCTGGGCCTGCGGCTTGCGGCTAGGACCCGACTTGGTACAAGGCCAAGGAAGCGGCTCAGAGGAGAGCGGAAATCCGGGGTCTCCGGCCGAGTGCGACACAGTTTCCGGGCCAAATCTTTTAATTGGCTTCCCAATGACCGCCTTCACGCTCCAAAACATTGGTCAGATTTTCAAAAAGGCGAACTATCCGTCCCAAAGTGGCGTAGGTTCGCTTATTATTGATAAAATGGCACAGCTGGGCGTCCGTGGGCGCAGCAGGCGGCGATATGCTGCAGCTCAACTACAGTTGCCTCCATCAAAGGTCATCCCAATGCCTTCATTATCTGGACCGACGGGCGTCTGTTCTTTGGCGCTTTCATCTGTGTGCTGGCATCAGCGACAGAGGCAAGAATATTGTCTGGGATGCAGAGCAGGTTACTCCCGCTCTGTCCACCGGATGTCCCTCTTAACTGGGATACAAAGTGCAATCGGTTGGCCGGCGGTCTCGTCAACTCGGCTACGGCACTGGTCCCGCAAGCAAGCTCGGCAGCGCTTTCGGCAGGATGCCCCCAGCCGCTATACCCCTGCCTAGCAGCGCTACAGAAGTGCGTCCCAGCCAACGGCCTGCAGCTACAGCGTTAACGACCAAGCCTGCTGCAGCAAGTAGTTGAGCATCAGCATCGGCAGCCTACATAACTCGCAAGCCTTTTCCGCCCCTATGTCGCCCACCGCAAGTAGCGCCAGCCGCCTATATAGATTCGCTGTTTCGTCATACAAAGACGGCTCAACGAATGCATTGTCTTCTTCAACCCTTCGCCGCATCGGTTCCATACTCAGATTCTTAGGCAGCCGACAGCAATTCGTGCTTGAAAGCCTGGTTTCTTTGTTGCATGTGGGCTCATACCATGGGTAAAAGCATGATACAGACATGGGCATGGGCATCCCGCCATCGGGTTGCTCGAGCTGGTTGCTTTCGAGATCGATGCAGCAAGGCGACAAGTAGAGACTCCGATATCCAACTTCACTCGGGTGTCTCATAGATTGACGTGCTCGTCCGACTGCGTCACGCTGCCCCGTGATTTGATCCCTAACGTGACATCTACAGAAATTATTCCAAGTGTGGTGGCATTCCGCGCTCAATAGAGTCTCGTGAAAGAAGACATGGTCCCGTTCCTCGGTCGATGCCACGTGACAAGTGGACATCAACGGCGGTCGAATGACCTCGGGGAATGGGTTCCAGTCATCAGTCGCCATGTGCCGGCCGCAGTGGACGAGGTCATTCCAAGCTGACACCGCGGAAGCCTTGAGCCCATCGTCTCGTAAAAACGGCTGGTCAACTTACATCTTCGACTCGAACTCGACAAGTTGAAATACAAATTTGGCCTCAAGAAGAGATTGGCACTGACCCTCCTTAGACGCCGCGGCCTTGGAACAGTCGCCTCTCAGCGCTCGAGCTGCTTTAAAACAAGGCTCTTCGTCCCAAGAGCACCCAGTTGTACCCTTTTCGAGCACAACCCGGACATTGATGACTCTGAACTTGACCCACACGAAGCGGATCTCCGGTACGCGCAAGATGTGCCGCGATCCGTGTCCCACAACGAGCAGGCGGATCTGGTCTCGTCCCGCGATCAGTGGTTTGATCGTGGCCACGGCTTCCTTGTCCGAAACGGGACCTCGTCCACCCTGGGTATGGGCAACATTCGGCAAATTGACAGATGAGGGGACGACATAGCTGGAGCCTGTACGAACTTCTCGGCTATCGATGGAAAATATCATGCGCTGATCTCATCAATGACTCCAATTTCCTCCTTCAGTCGATCGAACACCGATACATGTTGCTCTTTCTTTTATTCGCTCACAGGTCTGTGGGGAGAAAGGCTGTTCTAGACTGTTGCCTGATGCGAAGCCCGATTCCGATTGCGAATATTAGCGGCATTTGACTCGCCGTTGACTCGCCAAAGAGGCGTATCTAAAGGGCTGTATTCGAGGGCTTGTTATGACGTGAACCGTTCCACTTGCGAAATGGAAGATCAGCGCGCAGCGCATATTGCGCAGCGATGCACGTCACGTTGGTTACCTCCTGTGACCATGTTCGCCTTGTTTTCAAATCGTGATGGTTCGCGTCTGACTGCAGGTGCCGAGAAAATCGCAGATTCTCGAAGAAAGATCCAGTCGCTTTGTTTTCCAGTGGAATCCCTGTCATCTGTGGCACTATCTCCTCCAGCATGCCCAACGTGGCATGTATTGTGAATGGCTCTCGACAAACTCATCACCGTCGGGCCCAGAATCATGCAGCTGAAAGTCTGGAATGTCCGCTGCCCCACGAAACTCTGACTCTCGGTCTTCCTCTTCCCATCCTTCTCGCCAGATGGGCCAGCCCCGCGCATAGTACTCCAGTTGAGTAGCCTGACGGTCCGCGTACGCCCAATGTGTGATATCACTCGCCCAGTTCTTCCACCATCGACGCTCTCCGGATCGCACGACATCCCACCAGGTCACATCATCAAAGCGAATGAGGTTCCGTACGAAATTCGGTCCCTGCGGACCTACCTTACACAAGCGGTCCAATTGCCACATACTTGATATTTGCACGTGATACCACATCCTGCGGAAGAGCAGCAGCGGCATATCAGCCAGATCGCTTGTACAGATGGACGGCCCACAGAACCATTACGCCCACAAGGGCAGCACCACAATGTGCAAAGCGCAGCTTGCTTGTACCCATCTCCATAAATGCATGTTGCTTGCCTCGTTCATGGATATCAGATCTGGAAATTCGAGAATGAAGCTTTGTCCATCGGAAACTGCCCATCGCCCCTTCAGTGCCCGCTATCACAAACACATAGTGTGCGATCAGTCGGAGGTATAAAGGAACGTTAGCGTCAGGCCTCGGGTTGGGCTGCAGCAGGCTGCGAGCGCCCTGCTAGTCAGAAATACGATCAACCTCGCCTGATGACATCGTCTGGTAGAGCGATCATCTTCATTGAGGCGGCTGCCTTGATCGACGCAAGGCTTCAAGAACGCGCGGGTAAAGAAATCTTTTGCACCCCATTCGTGGTGAGAAGAGTTCTGTCGGGGCTCTGCAATCTCCATGGCGCGGCGTTGTTCACGTCATCCGGGCTCCGGGGCTTCAGTTTGCCCATTACCCAATCAAAAGCATACAGGCAGCTGGAAACTGTGATCACACCTTGTTTTATGTCGAATCCCCTGACTTGACGAATCCCGGGAACTCCTTGGTCCTACAGATTCTGCAGTCAAGACTCTTACCCGCAAAATGGGGATGTGAATCTGCTCCACAAGGCAAAATGTGGAGCGGTGATCCTACACAACCCCGGAAATGGGGTTGGTGGACCGCTGGATTTATCGAAGTCCAACAAGAAGGACTCAAACGCGAAGAGAGATAATGGATGATAGACCTGGTCATAGTCCTGAGGCGAGTCCTCGTCAATCCATGATGCTCTTTGGCGCGTGTGTGATGACTTCAACGGCTTGTGTGAAGATGGTGACTTGGTGAACTTGTTGGACGAGACGTCCGGTGTGCCTGGGGCGGAAGCAAGTCGACGCTGATGTGAAACAGACTGTGCGCCAGCGCCTCAATCTGTGAACCAAAGTCAAATCGATCCATCATGGGCCCAGCAGAGTCTGGGATCGGGGCTTCGGGCTGACTATGGCGAGTGACTGTCGAATGGTGAGCGGACACTGCCACTTCCCACAGGGTTTGGATAGCAGCAACGCATCGTCCACTCGATTTGATGTCGCAGCACCTCCTTGTTGTTGGCCCATGCCGATTTCTTTTGTGTCATATCCTCTGGTCATCGTCACCCGCACTTTTGCTTCGCCGGCCCATCGCGTTGCCCTTTTCCATCGAGCTGTCTTACCCGACCGCCGAACGCGCGTGTCGATTTCCTGCACTTTTCTGTCAATCTGTCACCGTGTCCTCAAAATCATCTGCTTGCCTGGCCTGCGCTACACGACAAGGTCGTCGCTTCCATCAGCATCGACGGCGTGAGTTTCCCTCACGCCTCATCGTCCATATTCCTACCCCTGCCCCTGCCTCCGCGGCCAACGACTACATCTCCACACAAGGCTGACACGACACCCGACGAGGTGATGCAATATGTCCGTCAGCCTGTCCGACCCTCGCATTCAGTTAGCGTACAACGAATTGCAAAGTGCGTCCGCCGGCACCGGCAGCAACGTCATTCTTGGCTACTTTGGATCCAATTCCATCTCTCTTCACAATCAAGGCACCGGTGGCGTCGAGGAGATCCGATCGTATCTGGATCCCTCCGAGGTGCGTTTCATCCTGCTCAAATATGAGGGCAAATTTTTATTTATTCAATTCATGGGGGAGAACATTAGGTTAGTCATTGCGATGAGCCAAACCGCTTCATCCACAGCGAGACGATCGAACTAAACGTGTACTCTGCGACTCTTTCTATACGTTTCTGATGCAGTGGTGTAAAACGCGCCCGGGCGCTTGTCCACGGACGTGCGGTCTCCAAGCTGTTTGTCTGTCAGGATGCATCTATGCTTCTCACGAGTCCAGCAGAGGTGACGGAGCAGACGGTCCGCTCCAAACTGCGCATACTTCCTGCAACTAGTGGCAGTGGCCTGGGAATCACGCAGCAACCACAGCGACAGCTTGTTGAATCTACTGACGCAAGGAGCGTCATATGTGCTTCCACTTACATGTCAGCTGCGCGGAACAGAGCTAGCACCTCTTCTGACACAGGAACAGAACGCTCTACTGGCACTCATCAACCATACGCATATTCTTCGACGTCAACTCAGTTTCCCTTACAGAACCTTCCTGTGAACGTCGGCCCGCGCCTTCCGGCAGACGCGCCAGTGCTGCCCTCCGTCGCGCCGCTCAACCTTTCACGCAAGACCTCGTCGTCGAAATTGGTCAGTAGCTCCAATGCAGCCGTGCCCGCGCCGGCGCATGTCACGAGCGACACAAACGGGACAGCCGGAGCCCAAACCCACGACTTGCCAAGTGACAGCCCGGCAGCGAGGAAAAGAAGTGGGAGCGGAGGTAGCTCAAGGTCAACTAGAAAGCAGGATGAATGGGCTGAGACGCTAGCGCATCCTTTGCCGAGCAATGTGGTCGCGCAGGGACGTAAAGGAACGCAAAATCAGGCAAGTGACCACGCAGCTGACGTGAACGGCAGCGGCACTTCACCAAGCTCATTTTCAAAATCTGGCTACAATCCACTGGCCGCTGCTGCTGCCGCGGCAGCGGCAGGGTCGGAGCGGGGCTCGCCTGCGCAGAAAATGTCCCAGTCTCAGACCACAGACAGGTGCAATCCATCCGGCGAACAGCCTGTGATCATCCAATATATCCAGCCTGGCTCCAGCGCAGGGTGTGATGCCCAGAGCTCATCCGCTGGAAGCAAACAAGCGGCACTATTCCCACAACCCCCTTCCGATCATGCGTCGGCGCCGAATGTTAACAACATCCTGGAGTCGATCACATCGCCCTCGGCAAGCGATGAAGTAAAGGCGCGAGGGCATGGGCGCAGTGTCAGCGCCAATATCAGTTCACTGGATCCGCGCTTCGGCAGCACCCAGTGGCTGCCGCCAGGCCAGGCCCATCTTCGAACGAAGGAGCAAGATAAAGAAAATGGAAGGGAAAGAGAGCATTCTCGAAGCTTTAGTGCGAGCTTCCCTACTCCACCTCATTGCTCTTCGCCTTCGTCCATCTTGGAGCGCGGGACGCCAGCGAGCGAGCGTGCGTACCGGCGCCGCCTGGAGGCGAGCGGGCTTGAAGGCGAAAGCTGGATCTCACAGCACTCGCGCAAATACTTTGAGCGGGAGGATGACGAAAGGGGCTATGTGCAGCGCTATCGCGGATCGCCGCCCTCGCAAGATGGACCGCAAGCCTTCTTGCAGCAGCAGTACGGACAGCAAAAGAGCCTGCCTTCGACTCCACCACAGGTCGGTACGCCGGAGCGACCCCACAGTCGCGCGGATCAAATAGGTGTGCACAGCGACGCGATCCTCGATGCTTTCTCTCCTGATACGATCAAGGCAATTGAGGCGCGGCGGCGCTTCGACACGGCGGAACACGCGACGCAGATGCAGCTGCAGAAGGCAAGGGCGAAGCAGGCCAGCGTCAGCATGCAGATTCGTGAGATTGAAAGAAGGGAGATAGAGAGGGCCCAAGGGGAGGAGATGACGCGCAAAATATGGAATCGCGAGCTGTACATTCGCGAGCGGCTGGATGCCTTTGAGCGCAGTAAGCTAGAGTCAGCGGTGAGTCCACCAAAGTCCCATGCACCTCGCAAGAAGAGCCTTGAATTCAGATCCTGATGCCTCGGCTGCGCTTCTCTTTTCCCAGGAACGCCTGCGCCGCGCTGGCTTGGAGCAGGTACGACGCGAAGAGGCTCGGAAGCTGGACCAGCTTAAGCGCGAGAAGCGGCAAGCACACGAGGAGGAGAAGGAAGCGCTCGAGGAGAGCGAGCGAAGGCAGCGCGATTCGGCAGCGCGCGAGGCGAGGATGCGGCTGGCGGCGCAGGAGCGCAAGCAGCGCGAAGCCGAAGCAGCAGCCCGCAAGGAGGCGAAGCTGGCTGAGCGCAAGTCGCTCAAGGTCGAGTTCCAGAAGCTCAGCGCGCTCGACAAGCGCGCCGTCATCATGAGCGGCGGTATCAGTGTGCAGCAGCCCAACTCGACGATCTTCAAGCGCCGCTTTTACCAGCTGTTCTCGACCGAGCTACTCATCTTCAAATCCGAAGACGACATGAAGGACGTCCTGTTGAATGTCGGGCTGCAGGACACTGTGAGCAAGATCGAAGACGCGTTCGAGGAGGTGCAGATGGCGCACTCGTTCTGCATCACCTTAAAGCCGCCGATGGACCCTTTCACTGCATACATGGATTCCAAGGAGCAGAAAGACCTGCTTCTCACTGCCATCGAAGTCATTTCAAGGAGAGAGTAAGGGAGCCACTCGACGTGTTTGTTGTAGCAATATAATGCCGTTCACATCGCTTTTCGTGCCTGCTTGTAAGCTTTTTTTTGGGATTTTCCCGACATTTGCACATTGAACGTGATTTGCAATGATATGAGCGATATGGTACAGCATGCTATGATACAGCTTTTGTGTTTCAATGCACCGCAAAGCGCGAGCGGCCGCATACATTCTACTCGACTTCAAACCAGTACCGCTTCAGGCTCATCTTCTTGTCCGCGGATAGCGCTTTAACGAGTGCGTTCGCCTCGTTCGCTTCGGGCGTACCGGCGAGTGCGGCGGCGGCGGCAGCGCTCGCGGTAGCATATGCGGCCGCATCTCGCGCGGCTTTGAGCTGCTGCTTGCCTATGAATGGAAGAGGGCGCACCGCCTCGCGTGCCTCATCCATCCTACGCCGTAGCCTGGCGCGCCGCTGTGTCTCCTCGTTGTCATTGTTGTCGTTGTCGTCATCATTCTTGTCTTGCGTTTCGTCTGCTTTGCTCCCGTCCGCTTCTTTTCCTTCTCGTGTTCCAGTCCGCTGTGGCTGCTGCCCAGGCTGGCGCGGGGAGAAAAAGTCTGGCGCACGCTGCAGCGCCTTGATCTTCAGGTCTTCAAACATGGTGACAATATCGCCCGAGCCTTTGCCCGCCTGGACAAAGCGCTCGGCGAGCCAGCAGATCATCAGCGGCGGCGGCGCGCTTCCCCACTTGGAATCTGCGACCTTCTTGGCGCCAGACTGAGCAGCGAGGGACGGAGCGCCGGTGCCGTCGAGTGCGTCCGAGGAGGGCAGGAAGGGCTGCAGGTCGAACGGCGAGCGCGGGGAGATGTTGAACAGGCTGCCGAACGTTGTCTTGATCGCGACTGCAGAGTCGTGGTACAGATCGAGGATGCTGCGCACGGTTTCGTGGATGGACTGCATGTCCAGATGGAGCAGACGCTGCTCCTTTCCCTTGTCTTCCTGCTCACTCGTCGACCCATTGGGAAGCGTGGCGGAATGGCTTGGGGCATCGGTCTCCGCTGCGAGTGCGTGGTAGTTGCTTCGCATCTGGGACAGCAGCTCGTCCATCTGCGGCTGGAGGCGCGCAGCATCCAAGCTGCTGAGGTTGCCGCAATAGTCTGAGGCTGCAAGGAGAATTTCCTGCGCGAGATAGAGGCTGGCTGCGGCGATGATGTTGCTTGGATAGCACAGCACGGCGGACGTGCGATGGCTTGCGGGGCCGAGCGGTGGGAGTTCTTGTCAGCAGGTGAGAAGCGAAAGAAGCTGGCCGTTCCTAGGGTACACTCACGCATCGCTCGCTACACACCATGCCGTGGCGGAAGCTTCCTTGTCTATGCGCCACAGTCGTGCAAGCTTGACGACCAGCGTCAGCGCGGAAGAGGCGGTCGCGTGGAAGTTGAAGCATATGCTCTCGAGGAAGAGCTTTTCGAGAGCGTGCAGCTTCTTACGTTCGGCTTCGAGTGCCTTTGCGTCAACGTCGGACTCGGCGACGTGCCGGATTCCGCCGGAAGCGAGCGGCGCTTCGAGCTTGGTGTTAACGAGCTGGGGAAAGCGGATCGCGTAGCTTGCGAGCAGCACATCGCGGCCGCGCTTGTATGTGTCGTTGACCTTGGCCGCGAGCGCGAGCGCGGCGAGCGACACCTCGTGCGGGACAAAGTCGCGCATGGGGAAAAAGAGATGAAAGCGCTGGAAGAGCAGCTGTGCCGTGCAGGTCGTGCGCTGCGGAAAGCCCATGCGCGCGCCAAGCGCAGCGACAAAGCCGCAGGCGGCCGCTGTGCGCGTCCGCTGCGCCTGGAGCGCCTCGCTGCTGCCGCCGGCCTGCTCGGCGAGCATCGCGGCCACCTCGCGTGCATTGAAGAAGGGAATGTATGCGCGCGTGTGCACGTCCATCTCGGGCTCGTTGCGCGACAGCCGCGCGCGCGCGTTCGACAGCAGCTCCTCCACCTCTTCCTGCTGCTTGCTCTCTTCGCGCACACTCAAGCGGTCTGACGCTTGGCGTTGACCTTGGTCCTGGTGCTGATGTTGGTGCTGGTACTGGTGCACCCGTTGCTCGCCACGCGCATCGTCTGGCGGGCCACGCATGTCTACTGATGCTGCTGGCTGTTGCTCAAAAGGACGAGGTGCAAGAGCATGGGTAGGCCCATGTGCAAGATGCGGCATGCCGGCGTGAAGGAGACCATGTGGGCGAGGGTCGTGACGGGGGTGGGGGTGGTGCGCCTGCTGCTGCTGCGGAGGGCGTGAGTAAAATGCTGACGGCGGCGGCCGCGGCGGCAGAGGAGGCGGTCCTGGCGCAGCACGAGGTACGGCGGTGGTGGCAGCCCCCGGAGGGTGAAACGGGGGTGGAGGCGGACCTGGCGGGCGGCTGTTGCTGGTGCTGCTACTGTTGCGATGCTGTTCGCCGTAGCGTCTTACCGCTGACGCAGACGCAGGCGGCGGCGGCGGCGGGAAGGCACCACCTGGCGGCGCGGCCATCGTGTGATGCTCGCGGGCGGCAACGGCGGACGACGGACGAGCGAAGCCGCGCTCCCCCGGTATGTGCCGTTAGCGAGACATGGCGGAGGCGCTCGAGAGCAGACGCGAGATGGACCTTGCCGTGATGGAATCGTCAGAAGCTTTGCAAACATCGAAGATACGATGAGAAGAGATCCACCCAGGGAGAAGGCGGTTCATGCATATTCTACGTACAAGTCAACAGGAGAGGGCCTCTTTAGCTACCCTTTATGTATCCGCCCTAAGGCCATAGCGACAGACACCAACGTATCGCAGCCGTAGCAGCGCACAGGGCTGATGGGAGGATGCGCCGTGGAAAGCTATGTGGCTCGCAGGGACGCCGCAGACGCTGAGAGTAGCTGAAAAACACCCCTTCCGTCGCCTGATGGGCCGACTTTTTGAGCGTGGGGCTTGCGCGAAGGAGGGGGGGTTGGATGCGAAAGCAGAGCTCTTTCGACTTGTTGGCTGTGTAGCAAGTAGCCCGTCTCTCTCGCAACACCCTGTAGCTGTACAGTGTTGTCAATCGCAGTTCTTACACAAATAACCCTCTCATCATGGGGAGCGTCTGTCAGTCTGTGTTGAGGAGCGCTGAATGTAGATAGAGAGGCAAGGTAGGGTTGCTGTCGCTCTCAGCAATTTCGGGGAGGGCACTGTGGCAGTGTGTTTGTAGTGTGGGACACGCGATTCAACGAGGCTTTCAACTTTGGTCTCTTCGGTGACCTCAACGGTGATCCTTCGCCCGCCAGTCAGTCTTCGCCCGCGTCGCAGCTTCCCCCTTCTCTCTCGCCCTTTCCCGTCTCTCCGCCACGCGACCATCCCTTCTGTAGGGTTGTAATGCATCACGGGGCAATCGCAAGTTCAAGGCGGAGAGCAGAGGCGCTGGGCCCACTGCTCGCTGTGTGTGCATTGTCACCGCCAGCGTTCGTTCGCCTGCTGCGTCGTCGCAGACCAGACTAGGCCAGGCCATGCGCGACAGTCAGACAGCCAGCAGCCGTGAGAGCAGAGCCCGCGTTCCCGTTGGCACCCTTGACGCTTTCGCAGCAGCGCATGCGACCCAACGCCCTCGGCGCTGGCTTCACTACCATGTCCGCGCAAGGTGATCCTGGGCCTCGGTCCAGCAGCCGGCTCGCCCACGCCGCGGTAGATAGTGGCGCTACCCCTCCTGCCGCCGACGATGGGCAGTTGCACCCCCACTCGCAAGCGGACCGCTGGCACCAGTCCAGGGAGCAGCCGCCGCTGCTCGATGCACCCACGCCTGGCGGCGCTTTGGAAGACCCAGATACGCCCGCTGATGCATCCTCATCCTTAGCAGCCACAGCAACCGCAGCCGACCCGTATTGTGCATCGCCGCAACAGCGGTCGACGCGGCAAGCGTCGTACGACTTGCCCGCCACAGGCGTGTCCAGGCGCGCCAGCTCGACCGGCGACAGCTGTGAGCGCACAGACTCGCTGAAGGCTGCTGGAGATCGAACTGGCACTGGCATCGGCATCGGACGCCAGATGGGCCAGCTGAGCATCAACGAGGAGGACAAGGACGTGCAGATCGCCATCGCCGCGCTAGGCAGCATGCGCCAGTCGCATTCGCACAGCGACAACCAGAGGCAGTCACACAAGAAGCGAGCCGTTGGCGAGGATGAAGGTCTGCCCGACTCGTCGTCCTCGTCATCCTCAGTCCATGACCGCCCCCAGTTCCACCATTCCGCGCCAGTCTATTATGACGCCCCCTCGAACGTCGCAGGTCCCAGCAGGCATGCAGCGCTGCTGTCCGATACGCCTGCCTCTGTCCCATCGTCTTCGCTGCGCAGCGAGGTACTCTCCGAACGCACTGCCCCCCGCTCCTCGCGGCATGCTTCGCCGCCGTCTATCGACTCGTCCTCCGGCGGGACGACCCTCGAAGCCATGTCCTCCGTCCGCGGTGGACGAGGCGGCAGCCGCGCTCGTAGCGGTCACGACAGTGGCGGAGGGGGGACCGGCACGGGTTCGGAGAGCGCGCACCCGACGACCGCCTTCACGATCGACAGCTATGCGCGCGGCGGCGCTGGCGGCAAGCACTCCACGACCGACAGCCAGGCGGGCTCCGACTCGAACTCGACGACGACGACGCGCAGCAGCACCGCATCCGCGATCGTGCACGATGACGATGGCAACCCGGTGCGCATCGAGCTAGATTCGGACGTCCTTGCGCACGTCGACGGCGACGACGCGGACGACGACGCGTTCCTGCAGCGCGTCGGAAAGTTGCCGATCGTCCGCGGGACGCTGCGCGCGTACGAGCTGGGCAAGCAGAAGAGCAGGGTCGTCAAGGTGGGTTGCTGAGCCATTTTCTTTGCTTTCCTTCTAGCGCGCACGCCGCCCCTGTGCATTTTCTCGGCATGTACTGACGCGGCATGTGCTCGTGTCCCATTTCCGTCCCCTCTCCTCCGTCTGCCAGTACGGTGCCGACCTCGTTGAGTCGTCCGTCAAGAGCATCTCACGGCCGGTCATCAGCCGCGTCGGCGGCGCGCTCGGCGAACAGGGCGTGCAGCAGCTGGACAACTTCGCGAGCCGGCAGCTGGAACGCATCTACCCCGCTCTCCACTCCAACCCCTCCACCGCCGCGCTCGGCCGCTTCTCGCCGACCAAGGAAGAGAAGGCGGAGATGCTGGCCGAGGTTGAGGAGCGCGAGCGCACCGAATGGCAGCACATGGACGACGAGGAGAAGACCAAGCGCCGCAAAGCGTACTGGGCCCTCAAGCTCGAGGAGAAGGAGCGCGAGATGGTTGTGCAGAAGCTCCGCGAGCAGCAGAGCCGCATCGCGATCAGTTCCAGTGCATCTCCGGGCGCAAGCGCAGGAATAGGTGTACCGATACGGATAGGCCTCACCGCTCGCGATGGACCCGGCAGCAGCGCCGAGGCGCTGCAGCAAATACACGCCGAGCGCCTCGCGGCGGGCAAGCGGCTGGAGGACCTGCCGGCGGAGGATATAGTGCGCGTCACGTCCGATCAGCACGGGCCTTCGCCTTCGCCATCGCCCTCCTGCTCTTCCTCACTTGTTTCGGCCACAGAGATGAAGCGGAAGTTGTTCAGTGCGTGCGCGGCGCGGGCGGACGCATACCCTCTCTTTCTCCCGCTTGTGTGGGCTTGCGCGCTGACTTTTGAACCACGCCCTTTGCAGATGAACACAGCGAGCTACATCCAAATCAGGCGCCACATCTCAGCAGCTCTCTCATCGCGACTGCGGCCCCACAGCAACGGTCAGGGTGGTCAGGCATGCTCGCCGAAGCCGGTGTCACTGCTGGTGGCCTGAGCGCCGCCATGAGTGAGGAGAGCTTGAAGAGTTTAAAGTATTGTCTGCAGTGGCTCCAGGTGAGTCAGCGTCGCGCAGCCGACCAGGGGGTGACTCTGCTGGTGGGCTGGATGATGCTGACTGTGGCTGTCTGTCGCCCTTTTTCCCAACAGTACGCTACCGCGCACATGGAGCACCAAATCACGCAGCTGCGCGACCTCATCGTCAAGCTCAACCACGGCGAGCTCGACATGACCGTCCACGCCGGCCAGCACCTGGGGCACATTAAGGGCGACGTTGTCAACACCATCCGTGGCGTCGTAGATGTCGTTGGCAAATACGCGGGCGCTGCGCTACCCGGCGCAGCGCGCAACAAGGTCCGCGAGTTCATGCTCAGCCTCCCCGCCCGCTGGGCGACCGTCAACCGCACGCACTCTTTTGCGCCCGGCAGCGCTTCCGCAGGCAGCTTTGGTGGCAGCCCCGCTTCGCCCTCCTTCTCCCCGGAACATGCGACCGCCGGCAGGAGCGGCAGCACGGCCGACGCCGACAGCGGGCGAAGTAGCACCAACGGGAGTGCCACCGGCTCGTCAGCGCCAAGCGCCGGGCGCAACCCGCAAGCGGCACACACGGCCATGGCGGCCAACAAGGTACTGACGCTCGCCGTCGAGAGCCTCGACATCCTGCGCAGTGTCACAGTCGTCTTTGGCGAGTCGCTCGACCGCGCCGATCTGTGGATGGGGCGCCTCCGATACCTTGGCCTACAGCGCAAGCGCCAACACGAAGCCGCCGTCGGCCGCATCGAGGTCAGCGTCGTCGGCGACTGGGAGCGCGGCGGCGCCGTGCACTCTCGTCCTCACGAGTATGAGCACAGCGGCGGCAGCGGCGCATCGGCACGCGCCAGCTCGCCGGGCGCCTACTCGGACGTCTCCATGGCGAGCGGATCCTCTAAGCGCCGCAAGCGCTCACGCCGCACGCAGGCGCGCGAACGCGAGCACCAGTATCAGCAGCACCCGCATCGCCACCACTCCCATCATCACCAATCACGCAAGCCCGACTCGGCGTCCGAAGATGGCAACCTGACCGAGACGGAGCGTGCGACAGAATACAGCGCCGACCTCCCCATGCCGATCTACAACTCTACGACTGCCGCCAACACCCCCGCGCCTGCTTTCGCGCCAGGGACCGGTAGCAGCAGCGCCTACTCGCACGGCCCGGCACCCGCCTCCTCCTCTGCCGCTGTGCATTGGCGTAAGAACAACCGATCAGCCACGGCCGCTGCTGCGGGCAAGGCTGCGGGCAGTGGCGCTGGCGGCGCGCGGTCTCGACCGCCTTCCACGCCCGGCACGCCGAACCTCAGCAACTCGGCGTCCCTGCATCCCCATTGATGGTTCCGACCATTCTCCTCGCTCCAGGACCTGCGAGCACCGCCGTGCTCACACGCTCACACACTCTCCTTTACATGCAAGAGAAAACAAGACGTCTTTCTCCTTCGGCACCCTCCCCCGGTCTCTGCGTCTGCGGCTTGCCCGTTCTACATACCTGCCTCCAACTTTCGTTGCAACGTGTGCCATCAATCTGAGTCGTCGTTTGCTCGCTTCACGTCAGTTCACCAGGCACACTCTACCACATGTACTGCATCCCCCCACCCCATTCATCCTGAACGGTTCGTTTCACGCTTAACCTTGCAGTGCTTGGGATATATACAAGAGTGTGTTAGGTAACAAGAGGGAGCGTGCAGGGTCGGCGGTCCAAAAAGAGTGTGATTTGATTTTGGGAAGGATGCTGAAGGACGTTGAAGGTGTGGATTTGACCACTGTACAAACTGCGAGAAGTCAGATGCTGAACTGAGTGGGAAAACGGCGGATGGCGGACGAATCCTTGCCTCAAAGGAACCATGGAGCAATAGCCGAATGTGAACTGGCTACATGTTGGGACTCGCAGAGTAGATGCTCGAGCGAGCATCGGGGCTGCGCGCGAGCATGTCGAGCGTCCACTGCTCGCGCAAAAGAGCAAAGATGGTCTTGAGCGTGTTGTTGCTGCCCTTCTCCTGTGTGATTTTGACTTTGGTGGCATACACGCCCGCGGCCCCACCAGCAGCAGAGCCTGCAGCCGAATAGATGCTCGACGCCCGGATGCTGTTGGCTCTCCTTGCCCCTCCAGCACCGCCGCTGCCGCTGGAAGAGTCCGAGTAGGTGGACAGCGTAGGTGACGCAACGCTCAGGCGATTCGGACTGGACGGGGCGCCAGCGGCCGAGACGATGGGAAGGATGACGAATTCGATGCGGAAACGGACTTGCTTGTTCGCCGTTAGCCGGCCCGTCGAGTCCTTCACATCCAGCGCCGAGCACTTGAGCACAGGAGCATGCTCAGAGTTTTCCACCGACGTCACCACCCCGAAGCTTTGCAGGAGCTTCTTGGCGGTCTCCAGTGTGACGGTCAAATTCTCGATCGAATTGAGCGTGAAACTCTGAGAAGCGAACACAGTGTTCAATCCGTCAGCGATGGGCTATAACGCGTGTTCTGCAGCCCTTGTTACTTACCGATGGCTTCCAGTTAAAAATGCTGCCAAACCAGCTTGCCTGTCTGGGGCTGGAGAACTCGGACGACACAGTACTAGCAACCGGCGAAGAGACGGTGCTCTCGACGGTACCACTCGCGGCCTTCAAGTCAAGCCCCAGCCCGGGATTCTTCTGCTGGAGACGAGTGAGCCCTGCCGGTTGGCCAGCCGTGGCAGCCTTGCTCTTGCTCTCAATACGAAGGGGCGAAGGACCGGGGCGTGTCTGTTCATAGGGCATACCAATCTCATCCCGTGAAGTGATGCCAGAGGCGCGTGCGCCGCCACCCATGACGACGCTCAGCCTTTCAGAGTCATTGCTGTGCGAAGTCCCTGTGCTGAAGACGCTCGCTCGCGTGGACGTGGCGGACCTACGGGTTGAGGAGCGTGCAACCATCGTGTTAGCGTGGGCGTTGGTATTCCCTTGGCTGTCAATCGACAGCTGACTAGAGCGCTTGCGAGGCGAGACAGGCACGTCGCCAGTGCGCGCCTTGCCCTTGTCCGCGATGGTGAGGGGAGCCACGATGGTCTCCGGTCCACCATAAAGGACGGGTGGTAGAGGCGAAGTAGGGGTGTAAGGTGAGCTAGAGTCCGTCCCTGATCTGTAGCTCCCGGCTTCGCTGCGGTCGTCATCTGCATCTTCGAAACGAACATCAGCTGCTGGCGACGGTGAAGTTGCTCCCACGGAGCGAGGGCTCAACCAGCCCGACACCTGGGCTCGATGCATCTTGGCCTGCAAACGATCTGCACGGCCAGGATCCGCACCGCTAGCGCGGATCGAAGCAAGTTCATCGGCGACCTCTTTAAGGAAGTGCTGAACGGCTGCATCACCAACGGACGGGACTGGGATGACTGGTTGCTGAATCGAGCTCGTGGGTCGATTGGACAGAGCCTTGTCTGGCGAAGCTGGACGGGAAGGTGGGCGTAGTGATCCAGCGCGGCTGATAGGAACGCTTGCCGCAGCTTGACGCTTGTAGCCAGCCGCAGCTCCGCTTGCACCAGCGCTCGTACCCGCCCCCAATATTGCGTTGCTTGCATTGCTAATCGCACCCGTGCCCATGTTCGCACCATGTGTTGCAGCAGGTGTAACAGCGTCTTTGGCGCTTGCGAGCCCCGCGTCCAAGCCGTCCGTGCCAGGCGTGGCACCGCGGAATGTGATCTGCGGCACACCGCGCGTTGGCGTGCCATCTACACTCGAGCGCTGGTGACGAAGCGACTGGGGAGTGTCGTACGCACTAGGAGTCGCGTTTGCGCGGGGATGATCGAAAGAAGACCGCGAACCGGGACCTGTGCTTGCGTACGAGTTGGCAGCTGTTGCCCGTGGACTACCGCGCGCTGCTGCAGAATCTCCGTCGGCAGTACGCGCGCTTGGTGAGCTGTAGGGTTCTGCGGATGACCGCCTGTTCAGCACAGGGGTGCGCTGATGCTGGCCCGGGGTCCTGCTGACGCTGCTTGTGCGCGTGGTTTGCGTTTGTGTCTGGTCTTTGTCCAGCGAGCGGCGAGGACGGGCTCTGTCATCTCGGCCACCATTCGTCACGGTGGTGGACGCGGTGCTGGCAGCAGCGCTGAAAGACGAAGTTGTGGTTGTGACCGCAGCTTTTGTTGGTCGCGAGCCGGAACTCGACGATCTCTGCTGCTGCTTTACCAATTGCGCCTGTTGCTGCTTCTGTTGGCGCTGTTGTTGTTGTTGTTGTTGTTGTTGTAATTGCTGTTGCTGCGCACTAGCTCCTTCGTCGTCACTGCACTCTTCTTCATCGGCGGCAGTCTGATTTCTAAGGAGCAGCTTGTAGAACCTCTTCGGCCAATTGTCCGCCTTGCTCAGCAGTTGCGCCCGTAGCTCGTCCCTCGAGACGCCTTGGAAAAGGTATGTAAGGCCTCGAAAGATATCGTCGTCATCCAGCCCCACGAGGGGCAGCTCGACAGGCAGATCGTCCGCGACGACTTGGACAGGATTGGTGCTGGAAAGCTTGCCGTGATTGGTAAACCAGTCATGCGCGAATATCTCCTTCATTGTGTAGCGCTTGCGCGGGTCTACGACAAGCATCTTGCATATGAGGTCCTTGGCATCCTCATCGCGCAGGTGCTTGGGCATCTCAAATTTCCCGTCCTTGACCTTCTGCAGGAGCGTGCTCATGTTTGGGTCATCGAAGGGGAGCTTGCCGCAAAGCAGTGCAAAGAGGATGATACCGCAGGACCATATATCAGTTGACGTACCAACGTAGGCGCGTCCTGAGACAATCTCAGGCGAGGCATAGTGAGGACTGCCACAGCTCGTCTCGAGCATTCGCCCGGAGTGCTGCAGCGCAGCCATGCCAAAGTCTGCGACCTTGACTTGGCTCTTGTCCTTGGAGAGCAACAGGTTTTCCGGCTTCAAGTCACGGTGACAGATATTGAATGAGTGGCAGTGGTCGACGCCGAACATGATTTGACGGAAGTAGGCACGCGCAGAGTCCACTTCGAGACGCCCGCATGCGACGAGGTGGTCGAAAAGCTCGCCCCCTTCGACATACTCCATGATGAGGTAGCTATATGGATGCCAGAGGAGCAAGATCACGCTGTCAATTGAGTCTGCGGAAATGATGTTCAAGTGACGATGCGACTCACAGGACCTTCTTTGTCTCATACACATCAATGAGACTTAAGAGATTGTCGTGTTTGATGAGCTTCATGACGATGATCTCCCTTTCGATGCCGATCTCCATCTTCTCTAAGCGCTTTTGTGCTTCGGTACCCGGTGCCGGGCCAGCGCCTCCTCCCCCGCCATTCTTGTTCTCCAGCTGGTGCCGCGGGATGATCTTGACCGCCACACGTGTGCCATGCTTGACGTGATGCGCAAGGCGGACGCGGCCTGCGAGAAAGCGGAAACAACACACCGTAGAGTTCAGCTCAGGATGACTAAACCAAGGCGACCAGAGTTGCATCGAGTATCCACTTGATTGCGCACGGTGCATAACTCACCAGAAGCGCCGGTTCCGATCACAGCACCTAACTTCCACGGTCCGATGTTCTCAGGGTCGGCGAAGTCTTTCTTTTTCTCCCTTTCCAACCGCGTCGAGGGTCGTGCTGCTGGCTGAGGCTGTTGTGAGTGTGGGTGGGCCTGTTGCTGATTCGTGTGGTGCACCGCAGGGGCGCGACGTGACGATGCAGATCCAGAGGCAGATGAAGGTGCGGGCGGCGCTTTGCGGCTGGCATTAACCGTCACAGGAGCAGTGCCAGCGGGGCCCCGGCTGACACCGCTTCCTGTTGCTGTTGCTGTTGCGCTCGCTTTGGCATTGGCGACGGCGGAGGCGTGTGATTGCGCTTGCGCTGCGAGCGAGATACCCGCACGAGGCTGGATTGCACCCATAGGCGATCTCCCAGCGACTGCCCCTGGCCCAGGGCCTGAGCCATATGCCGCGCGATTGGCCGCCGTGCTCATGTTGCAGTGACTATCAGGCTAGATGTGTGTTCGTTCTGAGACGGCGCGGGTGTAAAGCAGATGTGCATTCGAAGGATTGCGCGCAAGGATGTGAGGGACTTGCTTGTCGAAGGGGCGAAACAGGGCGTAGATTAGAGAAGCATGCGGAACGTAGGAATCAAGGCGATCAGGTTTCGGAGACCTGCGTTGGCAGCGCAGTTGTCTACGTTATCAAGATGAGTGTTGTCAAATGTTGAAGTAGAGGCAGCTGCGTGTGTTGAAGAAAGACACAGATGAGGATGTTGACTATGATGAATCGAAGAGATGGTGGAACAGGATGGAAAGCGAAAGACAGAAGGATTGGAAAGGTCAAAAGAGCATTGGTCGAGGTTGGCAAAGAGGGGCTCGAGTGCGAGGATGACGCCAGCTGATGAACAAGGTGAATGCGGTAAAGGTCACCAGAGCGAAGTCGGTGAGCATAAACCGAGCCGAGCGAGCACCGCTCACGAGTTCAACGAGAGATGACTGCGAGGCAGGAGACAATGAATGGAGCGAGCGAGCGAAAGGCGGCACAGCAGACACAGCCTGCGTGACTTCGTCAGGCAACGGAGACACGGGCGCAAAGACATGCAGACGTTGGTCGCCAGCTCGTCAAGCCTGGGAAGTAAGCACATAGAAAGCCCCAGGGTTCAGGATAGCTAGAGAGGGGGACGCAGTAGAAGAGCGGAGCTTGAGCACCTTTCCTAGAACTTCATTCTTGGCGACCATGGGCAGCCGCTGTCGCGTCGCAAGCTTTGAGCTCGCATGCGAGGACTCGCGTAGGAACGAAATACCATGCTGCAAGCTTTGCAGCTGCTTGAAAGTCTATGCATGTGTGCAGGCTTGTACAGTGTGCATGCACAGACGGACCGCAGATGCCGGACACGATGCACCTGCTGCTCCGCTGGAGAGGTTCGGTTGAAGGGTGGTGCGATCAACGAAAGCCAGAGCACGGTCAGGGCCGGTCAGACGGCGCGGGTACAGCAGGCAGACAGGGGCCTGCGTGCTGGTGGCGCGATTGGCATGCATGGGATCAAGCATGCGAGAGCAGGAGCCAAGGAGAACGAATGCGTTGCAATAGGCTGCGGAGTGCAGTGGGTCGGCCTCCGGCCAGAGCCCGTTTGCTCTCTCGCCATATTCACAATTGTCCAATGCTGGCGGTTGGTGCTTGGGAGGTGGGGGGCTGTGACGCGTACAGTGCCCGGATATTCACTTCTGACAGATTGCGGCAAGGCCGCAGCTGGTAGAGTGGAGCGACGATGATAGACGTTGGTTGGTCCGCCGCCAGACTGGCTCCCAGCTCGTGGGGCTGACCGCCAGGCCAGCAATGTTGGACGCTGAATATGAAAATGCAACGGCTGGACCGCTTTACTCTGCATGAAGGCAGACCCCACGACCCGCCCAGGCCAGGCCCACAATTAGAAGGCGGCCGTTGGGACGGACAAACAAACGGAAAGAGTCGTCCGTTGCGCGCGCAACAAGCGAGTCATGTGGTATCGATGCCCAAGCTCCTGCGCCGAAAAATGTGGATTCTTGCATCACGTGAGCTAATCGGGGGGTTGGACTTGTTAGGGTTGTACTCTTGTCGGAAATTGAACGCGTCGCGCTTTGTCTCTTTGGTGGTGTGTGTTGTTGGGTGCAGAGAGTGTGGGATGGTGCTGCCTCGTCCTCGACTGGACCAGGGTTAATCTCCCGCTCTTGTCCTCTCTCGTCGTAAAGGGTGGTCACGTCGCGTTCCTACCGCATGCTCATACTCTGCGAATGAGCTCAAACACAATCACGCTTCATGCACTTTCACGACGTCGAGCCCAGGATCATCGTCTGAGAGGTGTATCTGAAAGCACATTTTACAGTCAGCCTCTTTGACAAGGAGACCCACACGAGCGGCGCTGCGCTCACAATGGACGGGCTGCGATCACGAGGTGCGTGGAGGAAGGCTTGAGCGCGGCGCGTTCGCCTGCGTGTGCGCGTTCGCGCGGTGCCTGAGGTGCTTGTGCGCGTGGTAATCTTCGCACAAAGCTGACATCCTTTCCTTCTGTTCTGAACGCGTCTCTTCCTAACGCTGGGGTCCAATGATACAGTCAATAAAGCGAAAGCCCTCCGCTCCTCCTTGCAGGCCGAGCTCGATGCGTTGCTCGATTTGCAGCGACATGAACAGCAGCTGCAGCATCGCTCCACTTCCTCACCAGCCCAGATTTCTGATCCGCAAAGCAGCACACGCAGGAGCAAGGGCGATCGCACGCAGATCCTCCGCGCACTCGGCACAGAGCTGCAGGAAATTGAAGACCGCTCCATCCTCTGTCGTACACTCTGTGGATGGACGTGCTTTGAAGTGGATCTGGATGTGGGCAGGAGAGAGCGGCTCGTGCGGGAACTGCAACATGCCGAAGTCCAACAAGAGCGACCGGCTCTAGAAGATGGTGGGAGAGGAGTCCAGGATCCTGACGTTGGGCTAGCCGCTCCTGCCCCTGCCCCTGCTCCTGCTCCTGGTGCTGGAGACAAAGGCAAAGGGCGGGAAGGGTTGGGCCTTGGGGTGCGGATTGACACGTTTAGCCAAGGTGTGTCGCTGCATTCAATTGGCCGTGAATCAGTCTGCCGTCCATGAAGAACTCATTCTTCTTTGCACACGCCAAATTCACACAGGAACATTCAACGAGACCTTCTACCTCATCTTTGCTCCTCTATCTCAAACGGTGCAAAACGGCCCGGCAGCGCCCGTCTTCTTACAATCCACGCTTTCCCCCATCACATCTTTGTCCTCCACTTCAGCAGGAAGTCTGCAGCTGCTCAAACACACCTTACCGCATTTCGTACCCGTTCAAAAGCTCGTACAGCAATATCTCAGCGTGGTGCAGCAACGCGCTGGCTCCGTGACAACCGGCGGAGCTGCCGAAGTACGAGCAGGGACGAATGCTGCTGCTCGTGCGGCCGGCTCAGAGGTAGATGAGGGAAGGATTTCTGCCGGGGGTACAGCAGCAGCGCAAGGGACTTCATCACGGACAACGCCAGCAGAGGTTGTGACAAGAGGCGGATTCGAGCTTTTGGAAGATCTGAAACTGCTCGATGGATTTGGAGTGCGTATCTTCCCAACCATCCCGCTGTCCGTGAGCACTGGTGCTGACGCTGTTTCTCTCTGACTAACTCTTTCACACCTCCCGGCCCGCAGACATTCCTTTCCACCCTCAATTCGCATCTGCAAGCCTACGTATCACGTCGGGGACAAGCGGAGAGCCTGCGCAATCTTTGCCTTCCTGGCTCGAAAGTGCGAGCCTCGCGATCCCCTCGAGCGGCTGGAGTTACCGTTAAGGAGGTACAGCAAACAGCAGATGCGAATGCAGTGCTGCAGGCGTATTCGACGGCGGCGTTCGACACCATCTCGATTCGCTGGTCGATCCCCGTGCCTAACGAGCACGAGTTGGAGCGCTGGCGCATGCACCAAGTTCAAGCGGATCGCCCACATTATGTCGATGGGCACGATGAGGAGGACACCGAGGAAGAGGACGACGAGGGCACGGAGGACGGAAGCGGGCAGGAAGATGCATTGGACGACCCACCCCGTCCGGACGCCGACATAGATGGCGAAGAGACACGCGCAGCAGACATGAAGCGACGAAAACAAGCGCGTCTCGCAAAGCGCCGGAGACCTGCGCGGCCCGTAGGCGAGACGCAAGCTTTAGACGTCAAGATTCAATGGACCGATCTGCTGTACGACACGCTCGGCTCCTTGACCTCCTCTGCCTCTTCTGTGACAGAGGCAGGTTCAACCTTCTCCGCAACAGAGCACGGGCGCATCATCATTGAGCGTGTTGTAGCACGGCCCGACATGAAACGCGCGCGAACAGAGGACGGGGACGTACACGCTCTACAGAGCGAGCGGGCGATTGTGGAGAGTAAAGAGAGGCGGAAAGACTTGGAGAAGCTCTTTCTATTACCGCCCGGTGGAAACAGCGACGGCGTTGGTGGTGGCGATGCCAATCAGACTGGACGGATCGCCACTGGGAAAGGGTACGATGGCGATGCGGCATGGACGTTGGGCTCTGCACTCCGGAGAGTCGCGAGAAAAGTCTGGGATGAAGAGTGTAAGGCGCTGGCTTCCTAACACCTTCCACTCTCCATCAAGCGTCGCTGTGCGCGATACGTCCCACTTTGCACGCGGACGGGGCTTGCAAGGCAAAGCTGTATTACAGGAGTCTTGAAGCTGAAAGCACAGTACTCATTCTGGATGAATCCATACAGGGTGCCTCCCAAATGGAATGAACCAAATTTGTCTAGCATGATGAGCCTGTCAAGTATGTCGTAGCACAATACGCGAGCAGGTCTCAGAGTCCAGCGTGCCAGCGTGTCCCATCTATGTGAAACCTTTCGCGATTTCACCCAAGAGTCTTCAGCACCTCATCATTATCTTCAATGAAAAGGCTGGCAGGCTCCATTGGCGTCACCTTCGTCATCTCGATTCTCGTGCGGCGAGACCCCCTCGCTTCAAAGCCCAAAAATACAGTGCACGAAATACCCCAGCAGTTGTTAGGATGCATTATAAAGTTCGGACGCTAGAAAAGATCCGAGGCTTTTGGTCTTGATGTGATTCTAAACGCAGGGGAGAATTCCTCTTCGCCTCCATCATCCTCTTCCATCCCGAAACTGAGTGTATGGCACCCGCTCTTGCCCTTTTTCGTCTTGTCCTTCTGCTTGTCCTTGTCTTTCCTGCGCTTTTTCGCATCAATCCTCCCTGCTGCTTCCGCGCCTACCTCAACATCCGCAACAAGCGCTTTGCCAGCCGCCTCGCGCTGAGACTTGGCGATAAAAGTTGGACGAATCAGCAGAGGCGTTCCGTCGGCAATATCGCCAACCCGGTCGCGCTGTAAAAGGGTTGCGATGCTCTTGTCCGTCGTGGGTGCTGTTTTGGCTTGTGATGCGCCTTCAACTTCGGCTTTCGCATCGACGCCAGTATTTTGTCCTTCTTCTTCATCACTGTCCTCCTCATCAGAAGCAAAGATCGCCTTGAATATGTCGATGCTCGGTTTCTGGTAGGTGAGCGTGTCGCGGCCTTGCGTAGGGTCGTCACCGAGGCCGACCTGATCCAAACTTGGTGGAACGCCGCCACCGCCATCCGATGCGAGTGGAGTGCTGGTGATACGGGCTCCTCCCGCTGGCGTTCCAGAACTGCCTGTGTCAGCGCCGCCGGCTAGGGAGGAAGATGCGTCCAAAAACGGAGAAGGTTGTCCTTGTAGCCAGGCGCGCTCCTTGGCCATCGCCTGGATCGAGCGCTTGTTCGCCTCCCATGTTACCGTAGCCGAGCCACGCGGCAAGTCGTCAGCGTCGGTCGTCAACGCAAAGGGGTCCTTCCGTCTCCTAGGCGGTGGCCGCTGTTCCTCTTCCGCGTTATCGCCGGCTCCTGCTCCCGCATCTGCTCCGCCTGTAGCAGCTTCGCGACCCGTACGATCCGGATGCGGATCTGGCACGTTGAAGCGCTTGCAGAGTAGACGAGAGGGAACCCACTCTTCCACGGAGCGCGTCATCTTGCCAAACACGCCTGCGCGCGCAGCATTCTGCGCCGGCGTGCGGGCTTGCCTCTCTTCTTCGCGGAGCCTCTCCTCTATCGCTTTCCTCGCCTCTGCTTCGGCGGCATTGCCAGTTGACGACGACGGTGCGGAAGACGCAGCCGGTGGCGGTTGGTACAGACCCGGCTTGGGGCTTTCGAACTCCTTAGCGCTGCTCGCGCTATCTGCGCTGCGGAAGCGGTTCGCCATGGCAGCATTCATGGGTCGGAAGATAGCAGCACTCTTGACGAATTCGTCAAGCTCTCGGTTGACCTGCTCGACGGACATTTGTGTCTCAGCAATGACCGCTGCGCTGTCGAGCTGCACGGATGCGTCGGTGGGAAATGCTTGCGACTTGAGGTACGCACGGTATCGTGCTTGCTTGGACAGATCAGCACCGAATGGCATGTAGCCGCGGATCGCAGCGAGCGCGGTGGACGGATCGAGCGGAGGGATGGTGAGCTTTGGAGCGAAGGGTTGGACCGCGCTTTGTGCAGATGCCACCAACAACGGCGCAGCGACTGCGGCATTGTCGCCGGTTTCTCGGCTGCGTTGAAGCGCTTCTTGTGCCTTGGAAGAAATATAGTCAGACAGAGATGGGGCTGGCCCAGGTATTCGCGCTTCGCCGAGTATGCGCGCACGGTCTTCAGGTTTCATGTTGGCGTACGTCTCGGCAGCTGCCGTCTCGCTTGCCTTGGCCGACTCATTCGAGATGATCGCTAAGACGCGCCGCTGGTCTGGTTGCCAGTCAGGAGATACCGGCAAGGGCTGGAACCTACAGGACGAAGATGCGCGGTAACATCAGCAAAGTACAAATGCGGCAACATGCAATAAGTCCCAAAACACACCGTTTGTCGGGCATCTGCACTTGAGCAGCTCTCCTAAAACCTGGCGGCAAGGGCCGTCCGTCACGCCACCTCGTTGCGTAATCATCTGCCATCTCCGCGCTCCCTTGCGCGCAAGCGTGAGCGACACTGCCAGCGTCTTTGCGTGATACCTGACCCAGCAAAAGGCGATTTTCACGGCCACGTTCATGGTCGCGGAACTGACTGTGACCGAACGCCCAGTCTTCAATATCGCCCTCCACACTGCCCATGAAAGCATCCATATCTTCCTCGTCGGATGCGTTTCCGAGACCACCTAGACCTGTGGGCTTGAGATTCGCGCCGCCCCTTGTACCTGGACCGCCAGGGATGGGGTCTTCACCATGTCTGAGAGCCCTGCGCTCCCTGTATACGCGCCGCAGCACGTCATCCATGCCCTTGCTACCGGCAGAATAACCCAGTCCATGACGATTTTCCTTGTTCAGCATTGTATTGAGAGGTGTGTCTGGCGGAGGATAGAGCTGTCTCTTCCCAGTCCGTGCGAGCATGGGCAGATGATCCGCATCCTCTCCATCTGCCTCCCCTTCGAGGTCGTCTAACGTCACTTTGGACGTAGAAGGACGGGAAAGAGCGAGTAGCTCCCGGCGTCTCTTGGCGGTAATGAGAGGACCGAGACCATGACCTTCTTTCCAGCCCATGCGCTTAAGCATCATGGTTCCGACGGAGGAGTGCTTGGGCCGCACGAGGGAATCAAGAAATGCTGCCGCAAGTGGCTCTCCTTCGCCTGCGCCGCTTAGCGGGTCACGCCCAATAGGAGCAGAGGTACCGACTGCGGAATCGCTGTAGCGGTTTGAGCTTTGGATCTGCCGCTCTTCACGCAACTCGGCCAGGTCTTCTTCATCCATAAAATCTTCCGGCTTGCTCATCGGTTTCGCTTTCTCGCCGCCGCCACTCGCGGCGAGCTTTTCGGTGCGCGAACTTCTGAAGGTCGTTGGCTTCCATCCCTCCTTAGAACCGACGGTGTTGAAGTAGCCTGCAGAGAAGCCGCCAGTGAAGGCACCGTGAAAGCGCCGACGGCCTTGCTCGTCGCGCACTTCTTGCTCCCAAATCGGCTTGTACTCGTTTGCGTCATAGCTATTTGAGCCGAGAGACGGGAGGGGTGTTCCGATCTTCACAGTGCATATCCATTATTTGTGTGCAAGAATAGGGCAGAAATTATGAAATCAATGGACATGGCCGATCAGTATCCCTCTGAATATTCTTTCGCACGTTGAGGCACTCTCACCGTAACAAAGCTTTCCGTTACGTTCGACTGAACGTCATGGTTGGCGATCCGCCTCCGCAATCGGTCCGACGCCATATTATGGACGGTCAGACGATTTCTTTGGATGATTCGGGTCTCTTCGGTACGGTCATCAGAAAGAAGACAAGGCGGTCCTTTTAGTAATTCACTCCAGATCACAGCGCTGCGTGCTCGCTCTCATGAAGAATCATGGAACAATGCATCAAGCATCATGTACCAATGCCGAAGTCACAACTTGCAGCATCATCCTACTACGCAGAGGAGTCTGTTGTGATTTGTGTTGGTCATGCATGTTGCCAGCTTGCTTATTGTATAACCCTCTCGATCAAAGAAAGCAGTCGCGTCGTATCCAATCTTGATTATGACTGCGTTTCCCTTCATGAAATGTTCTGTCAAGGCACAAAGCAAGGCGCCAGGTTTTGTTCACGCGGAGAGAGCTTTCATGGAGCACAAGATGAGTGAGGCCGTTATTTTGGGTTTTGGCAGGGCGGAGACTAGTGGAGTCTAGCACTGCATACCTGTCGTCTACGCGGAACCTGATTGATCACTCACTCTCTCACGTACTCTACGTAGACGACTCTCCTACTGCCAGCCGCGGTAGCTCTGTGTGCATGCGTGCGTACTGTTTGCCAGTTAAGTAAGTCGCGTCGCTCCAGACCCCCCCCCCCCAGCACTGGACGGGGGTAGAGACGACAGGTGGGCTGAGTGCGCTTTTCATCACAAGGGGTAGGGTGAGCACTGGAGCAGAGGAAAAGTTTCAAGTACACCGTCGTTTGGTGCCATCATGGTGACGACCTCTGTGACCTGTGGGGCGAAGGGGGACGTGTTGGACGCGACGACACTCCACGGAGTCAACTTATGTGAGAGGCGCCTCACAGGCTGCCCCGGTGCCCTTGGCATGCCCGTTGGCCGCATTACTGCCGTATCATCTCTTCTCTGGATCTTGACTGTCGCCTGGCGCCTGCAGCAGAACAGCGCAGAGAGTCCATTTGTGCGATGTACTCACACCCATCCCATGCAATGTGTGTGTGGCAGGCAGGCAGCTGGCTGTTGATGTAAGTATTGAGTCGAGATCGCTCATCGAACGCATCGTTTTCGATGCTTGTGGCCTTGACACATACATCTGCGCACGCATGCCACTGCGCTGAGGCCATAGGCGCACCTGAACAGCTTGAGGTGTCAGCAACACCGGCGCCCTCCTGCCATCGACGATTGTGCTGTGCTACGTAGAGCCGAATTGCGAGGATCAAGGATCGACACAAGGGCCATCTACCTCCGAACTTGCTCCTCCTGCTCACCCCCATCATCAAAGCCGCGCCATTTGGCCTCCGCAGTGGCCACAGGCACCTCACGCTTATCGTCCTGATCAAGTGGCTACCACTATTTCTTGACGCACACCGCCACTTTCAAGGGCATCTTCGGCTTCCTGCCCAAGTCGAGCCCGCTCAGACATCGAGCTGCTCAAAGGTCCAGCTCCACTCATCCCCTAGTCTGGCTCGACCGACTCGCCCATCCGTCAGCCTTTTCCGTTCACCGTCGTTGGCGGAGCTTGCTTTGACTGGCCAACCGCCGGATCCAACGCCTTGACGCTTGGGATCTTAGCATATCGCGCTGTGTCCTCGTCCACTCTTCCCACCAAGCGCCAGCGGCTGTTTACCTGCGTCGTTCAATGCTCTAATCATCCGCGGGCCGGAGTTACTCTGAGGGTCTCAGAGTGACCCTTCCTGACGGGGACGTCGGCGTGCTCTGATAAGCACGCGTCCTCACAGGCGTTTCCTTCTCTGGGCCAGGAAGAATTTCGGAGGTTGCATCACGGGCAGCGGGCAAAGGCGTAGGGCTCCATCACATTCAGGATGCCACCCTCCTATGCAGGTCCGGACAAGCGGACAACAGCGTATGAGAATATCTTTGGGCGCCCGACTGCCAAGCCAAAAGGGCCGTCGGCGCCGCCTGGCCATCATGTCGGAGCACCACCGCCTCCACCTGGGGTAGTCCAGTATGGCAACCCGATGCATGGGGGCCACCCACAAATGAATCCACAGTATGCTGCGCCGTCAGCGGGATACGCACATCCAACAGTGCTGCCACAGAGGTGGAACAGCGTGGCAAGTGTACATGCGAACGGCATGCATGCACAGGTACCACCAGGGCCAGGTGGAGTGCCAGCACCGGCAGGAGGGCCAGGTTACGGGCCTGTACGCTATCCTGCAGGGTACCTTCCGGATCGAGCACCATCTGCCGCCTCTTTGCATCATCCCAACTATGGCGCTCCGCACCTTGCCGCTGCATACCCTCAGGGAGCCTACCCACAAGCAGCGCCGCCAGCCGGAGCGACGATGGGCGTGCAACCGCCTTACATGCGAGCCGCGCCAATGTCGCATCAATCCTCTTACGCCCCTTCTTCGATCGAGTACGACCGCCGCTCAAGTACTGCATCCTCCGTCGCGGCAGGTGGTCAGGGAAACCACGGTATGGCTCAATCCGTTTACAGCGATGGCAGCAGTTCCGCGGGCGGCGGTAGTGGTGGTGGTGGAGGAGGTCTCGGCATGAACAACATTTCACCACGCGCAGAGGCATTCAACGGCCCGTCACTATTGCACCGCCCTTCATCCGCTTCATTCGGCAGCACGTCCGGCGCTTCGTCTCGCGCCGACTTCCAAGCTGCCGTGTACGGCGCTGCGCATCCGCAGCATCCAGCAGCCGGTCCACCTGGCGGCGGACGTGCCTTTTCGCCGCCTCCGCTAGCGCAATCCGCGACGGACGCAGCATTCCACCATAGCACCGCTGCGAACGGCATGGTACCTCAAGGCGGCAAAGGTCTGCGTGCCAACAGCATAAGTAGTGTCGTGGGTGCTGAGAATCCCGCGTCGCTACGCGAACACCGTCGATCTGCACCGCGTTTGCCCAGCATCGATCTCAAGACTGGTTTCGGTCTCCCAGACACCGGCAGTGCAAATACGAGCGGCTCCAGCTTCCACGGAGACGATTGGCTCGCCAAGTCTGTACTGGCTGCGACCGCTTCGTCCGTTGCCACAGCTATCGCCAGTGTTACAAGCACTCGAGAAGGGAGCTCGGGCACCGAGCGGGCCTTTGGCGCACCGGACAGTGTCACTTCTACCAGTGCGCATACCAGCCAGACGGCGGCGACGTCTGTGGCGTCCGCGTGTCCCGCCGACCAGCCCAGTCTGAAGGGCACGACCGCTTCACCAAACGCGGGCAACGGGGACGGCAGCGTACTCGAGTCCGAATGGCTCAGCCATGAGCACGAGCGCCAAGGCGACGCTCAAAGCGCCGGGGCCGGCATCGCCGCGGGTAGCCGCCGCGAAATCGACAGCGAGGCCGAAGGCGAAGAAGGAGAGGGCACCTACATGTCAAGCGGGACAATTCATGCGTCCGATGCCGCCATTGCCGCGGCTCAATACGCTTACATGAACAGGGAGCAGGATCCGGGGCTGATGAGTGGGTGGGATGACGGGAATAACTTCCGTGAGTATTCTCTCAAAGTGATATGAGCTATATGCACCGGCCTTTCCAGAGAATGAGTGAAGGAGTGCCAGTGCACACTGACGCCTTCGCTACGATCCTACAGGATACGAGTCCTTTGAGCCAAAGTCAAGCGCATCATCAGTGTATGACGGCATATCGAAACGGCGAGACTCATTCGAATCGGATAGGCAGTCGATCGCGAACTCTGTCTACACCGTCTCCGGCGCTGCCTCTGGCTCCGGGCGCAGTGTCTATGGCGCAAGCGGTACAGGGATGCACTCATCCAGCGGCTTCTTTGCTCCTGGAGCTGCTAGTGGCGTCACCTCTCTCACCCCCTATCAGCAGCAAGCGCAGCCACAGACAGCAAGCAATGGCGCTTACGCCGGCCAAACGAGACATCGGACAGTATCGAGCGCAACGCAAGCTGCGACCAGTGCGTATGCGCCTGGTTCGACATTCAGCAACTCGGAATGGCGACAGAGCATGGAGTCTATGCGTTTGACGGACGCGCGGAACGGTGCGCCTGGCGATTCTCTCCGGACAGTCTCAGGATCAGGAGTTCCAAGCCAGTTGACTGTCCCGCAGAACGGAGGCTCGACGACAACGCAGCAAGCAGGATTGAGGCCCCGGAAAGGGCCGCTCGTCTACCCGGCCCTGCTGTCGCTTGTGGCAAGGTCATTCAAAGAGCGCGTCGCCGTGGCGGAGCGGACGAAAGATGGGTTGTCGTACAAAGATGCGTTCGACGGGCGAGAGGCCGTAGATCGGATAGCGTCCATCATCAAGACGACCGATCGCAATTTGGCACTGTTGCTCGGTCGAGCGCTTGATGCGCAAAAGTTCTTCCATGATGTCACGTACGACCATCGACTACGCGATTCACCCAACGAACTCTACCAATTCCGAGTGCGGCTCACCACGCCTTTTGGATCCGAAGACGAGGGTCCTTTCCATGATGCACAGAGATTCTTTGACGCATCACCTAATAACAATGCGCTCGTGCCGGGATCCAAAATCATACCTGGGAGCAGTGCGCCTTCCATGTCGGCTGCATCGTCGAAATCCGTGACTAATTCCCCCGGAATGTCGGACGGGCTCTCTCCAGCCCCATCACGTCTTGACACAGTGGCCAGCGGTAAGACCAGCGCCGCTCACGCCTCATACGCTGAAAAGGACGAGGACGAGTACCCAACGAGTGTGTTTACGCTGCTGACCGACTGCTACAGTCCGACATGTACGCGCGACAGACTATGCTACAGTATCGCGTGTCCCCGTCGCCTCGAGCAGCAGGCACGGCTCAACCTGAAGCCGCAGCCTGGTCTCAAGCGCAGTATCTCGAAAGAGTCGCTCGGCGAGACCAAGGAGCCAGGCGCGCTTTGGGCGGAGAGCGTGTCGAAGGAAGTGCTGGAAAGCGTCTCAGAAAATGAGCGCAAACGCCAAGAACTGATCAACGAGGTCATCTCAACCGAGCGCGACTTCGTCCGCGACCTCGAGTACCTGCGCGATCAATGGATGAAGCCGCTGCGCACGAAGGTCATCGTGCCTGAAGACAGGCGGGAAGATTTCGTAACCCAAGTGTTCTGGAATGTTTTGGAGATCCATGCAGTCAATTCGAAGCTATGCGAGCTGCTGTTAAAACGGCAGAAACAGCAGGATGTCGTCGAAAAAGTCGGAGACATTTTCCTCGAGATGGTTCCGCTGTTCCAGCCATTTGTCAAGTATGGTGCGCACCAGCTCTACGGCAAGTACGAGTTTGAGAAGGAGAAGGCATCAAATTTGGCATTTGCCAAATTCGTGGACGTGAGTTCTTTGCCCGCTTTTTATTTTGGAAGGGAAGCCAATCATCTCATCTCATATTTCTCTCATTCGCCACGCAGGAAACGGAGCGCCTACCAGAGTCACGGAAGCTAGAACTGAATGGCTACTTGACCAAGCCAACAACGCGTCTGGCTAGATACCCGCTTTTAATAGAGCAAGTCACTAAGTACACAGCCGACGATAACTCCGACAAGCAAGCACTGCCAAAGGTCATCAAGATCATCAAGGAATTCCTCACAAAGGTCAATGCAGAGACAGGAAAAAGCGAGAACCGTTTCAACCTTGCCCAGCTGGATCAGCAGATCGTTTTCAAGCAGGGCGAAGCTGTTGATTTGCGATTGCGAGACGAGGCGCGAGAGCTCGTTTTCAAGGGTCCGCTCAAGAGGCGAGGCGGAACGCAAAGCGAAAGTGCAGAATTGCAAGTCTTTCTCTTCGATCATGCTTTGTTAATGGCCAAAGCGAAGACTGTGCAGAAGAGCGAGCTATACAAGGTGTACCGGAAGGTGAGTCTCATGCACTTGCAGTTCTATATCTGGCAGTGCTGTATACTGATTCCCTACTGTTCATAGCCGATACCTTTGGAGCTGCTCATTGTGACGGTCTACGATGACGTGCCGACCGGCAAAGGCTCGACAGCGCGGCCAAAGTCCGTAAGCTCAAAGATGAGCACTGGCAATCGACTAGGTGGCATGATCGCTGCAGGAGCACCGAAGCAAGATCCAAAGACTGGCTATGCTCTCACTTTCACGTATCTCGGCCGGAAAGGCTACTCAATGACGCTGTGGGCGAGCACGTATGTCAGCAGGCAAAAGTGGTTCCAGCACATTGAAACCCGTCAAGAGATTCTGCGTCAACGTAGCAACATCTTTGACGCTATCACCCTCTCGGATGGCTTCTTCAGAGGCGTCAACAAGGTCAATTGCTCGGTGCCTTTCGACTTTGGTCGCAGGATCATCTACGGCACTGACGAAGGCGTTTTTCTGTCGGAGCTTCGCGAGAAAGCGAGACCGCCCGTCAAGGTGCTACCGCTGCCAGGTGTGACTCAGATGGATGTCCTGGAGGAGTACCAGGTGCTCATTGTCCTAGCCGACAAGACGCTACATACGTTCACACTAGATGCCCTCGATCCATCCGACCCAATGGGCTCACTCAAGCGAGGCAGACGGATCTCCGGGACAGTCTCGTTCTTCCGCGCGGGCATCTGCCTCAAGCGAACGCTTGTCTGCGTCGTCAAGTCCAGCTCCCTATCTTCCACTATCAAGACCCTCGAGCCCATCGATCAGAGCATGCGCGGAAAGAAGCGTCCGACGTTCCAGAAGTTGCTGCAGGGACCAGGCCAGGAGTCTCTCCGCGTCTTCAAGGAGTTCTACATTCCAACCGAGTCGAGCTCCGTCCATTTCCTCAAAACCAGACTCTGCGTTGGTTGCAACAAGGGTTTCGAGATCATCGATCTCGAAACGCTCGACACGCAGGGCCTACTAGACCCCGCAGACAACAATCTCGACTTCGTGCAGCGCAAAGAGAACGTCAAGCCCATTGCGATATACCGCATCAATGGAGAGTTCCTTCTCTGCTACGATGGTGAGCCTGTGCGCCCCTCAACGACTTCTCAGGATAGATTGAGACTGATTCTTTTCCTATATTTCAAAATCTTTTCCCAGAATTCGCCTTCTACGTCAACAAGATTGGCTGGCGCTCGAAGGGCAACTGGATT
This sequence comes from Tilletiaria anomala UBC 951, assembly GCF_000711695.1. Taxonomy (NCBI): domain Eukaryota; kingdom Fungi; phylum Basidiomycota; class Exobasidiomycetes; order Georgefischeriales; family Tilletiariaceae; genus Tilletiaria; species Tilletiaria anomala. The sequence goes on from NW_013547011.1 coordinate 65,725, forward strand.
ATCCATTGGGAAGGACATCCGACAGCATTCGCCCTCCACTACCCCTACGTGCTCGCCTTCGAGCCGTCCTTCATCGAAGTGCGCCACGTCGAGACTGGAGCTCTTCATCAGGTCATCACGGGCTCCGCGCTGCGCTGCCTTTTCGCCGATGTTCCGCCGCCAGCGCCGCCAGCACAAGCTGCAGCGATGCATGCGATGAATTCGTTCGGACGCATGCCAATGTACAACAACAGCAGCAACATGGCGCTGCAGCGGGCGCACTCTCTCAACATGCTGCCTGGATACCAGCGCCCGCCCCCGCAGATGATGGGTGGTACGGGCTTCAACAGCATGCCACCGCAGCAAGCGATGATGTACGGCGGCCCCCGCCCTCCTCCAGGTGCCCCACCGATGCCATATGCATTCTCGCAAGCGACACCTGTTCCACGCCCGCCACCTGCCCCGATCAGCCCCATGTGGGAGAGCGCGCACGCCTCGCGCAGCCACATCGTCTTCCAGGGCGATGGCACTGTCTTTTGCGTCAAGTTGGCTGGACCAAAAGACCCGAGTTGAAAGATAACTACAGCAAGCACTTTCTAACTTGTTTCCCACAAAGCATAGCATCGTATTACCCCAGCAAACTGCCAATTCTCTTCCATGTCATCTTTGTACCTGTACCATTTAGCACCTGGAGCGAATGCATCCTTTGCAAGAGAGAAAGCATGACATGCGTCGAGAGCAAGCTAGAGTTGCTGTTGTTTCGGGTTATGTAGATACTGATCATTGTGAAATAAGTGTCGGTGCGATTCGTCGCTTCTTGGGTTTCGGCTCCTCTCCCGGGGTGCCCTCTATCGCTGGCTTTTTGGAAGCCCTTTCTTCAACCCTCGATGGCGCCGCGCCATCGCGAGCCGCCGTGCTGCTACTTAGCTGCAAACCCAGCGCTGCTGGTGCTGGTGCGGTGTCCGAGTCGCCCGGCGCGAGACCTTGAGCGGAAGCAGGTAGGGATGGGGAAATCTTCACGCGCGGAGACGCAGCGGCGGCGGTAGCTGGCCTTGCTACGGCCGCAGTCGCAGTCGCGCTCAGTGTGGGGTTGAGCGTGGCTTGCATGGATGGCTGCGCGCTATACTGATATGGTGATCCCAATTCGCCATAGTCGAACACGACGACGGAACAGTAGCCGTCCGTGGATGACATGATGAGCGTTTGGCCATCTGGCGACCTGCAAGCAAAGCGGATTTAGTTGAAGGGGTTACGGCAAGGGGAAAGTGTCAGCGTTAATCGTTCAATCCCAAGTTGCGCAGCCGAATCGACTCACCAGCTGAGATCTGTAAACGAAGCATAGTGCATGTTGCTGAAACAGCAGATCGGCCCGCCTTGCTGCGTGTCGTAGATCCAGACGCTGTCCTGCGTCGCCACGGCGAATATCATGCGGTACGGCAGATTGAACATGCCGATGCTGCTGCCGAGCGGCCCTGCATCATCCTCCGCAGCTTGCGAAGCACACATGGCGCCATTTCCGCTTGTCGATGCATGTTGCAGCTGCTGCAGCTGCACGACTTCTTGCTTGCCTGCTTCGAGCGGGATCGTCGGATGCGGCGCTCTGCCCATCCCAACTGGTGCCGAGACAGCGCCAGGCGACGAGGCAGGAGTAGGACGGGAGCCAGAGAAAGAGCCGCGGCACCGGTCGGTCGATGCGGCTACGGTAGTCGGTCGCAGCTCATAGAGAATAGGCGAGAAGCGCACAACGAGTGTGGCAGCCTTGTGGCCGGGCAGATGCGCGATGGGCGCATTGCTGCGATGCAGCGCGCCTCGTGCGTACATGTACACTGTGCTCTTGGAAGAGGTCGCTGGCGCATTCGCCGCAGCTGCTGCTGCGCACGTACTGGCTGTCGCTGTTGATGAACCAGCTGCGTTCGGCGGACGCGACGAAGAGCTAGGCAGCGAGCCGCTGGTGCCCAAATCATTTGGGTTGATGCTGCTGCTGCTGTTGATGCCGGCTGCGGTGGTGTTGCCAGCCGCTGCGAGAGAGTAGGCGAGGCTGGCCGGCTGCGGTGGCGCGTCGAACAGGCCGCTGGGTGTGACGAGCAGGGCGCCATCAGGGGAGAAGGCGAGGCGGCGAAAGAAGCCGCTGAAGTTCTCATCGCCGTACAAGCGCAGGTTGGCCGCCTTGGCGAGCTGACCCGCGCCGCCATACAGCGTCGCTTGCATCCGCTCGCGCGGCGATGGCGGCGCCCGGATCGCGGGCAACGGCGGGAAAGGAGACGGCGAGCGTCCGTGGGAGGCGGGGCTCGCTGAGATGCTGCCGGTCGGTATCGCTGACATCGGCACGGAGGGGAGTGTCGGCGTTGTTGTCGCCGCCGGCGTCCCCGCCACGGTTACGGCCGATGGACCGGAGGCAAATGCGGAAGAGTGCGCATTCTCCGCCCCTCCCCTCACCGCGCCCGATTTGCCCGAACTCGGCACCTGCCTTGAAGGAAAGAGAGAACCTGCACCGCCACCACCGCCACTCTGCGAAACGCTCGGTGCGAGCGACGTGATGCTTGTCTGCGGGGACCCGGGTTCGATGACGCTTCCGCTGAAGCTCGATCGCCGACTGGGCGTCTGCTGAGGTGGCTGCATCGTCTGATGCTGCTGCTGCTGATGATGATGCGGGTGGTGCTGGTGATGTGGCGTTGCAGCACCCGCTGGGATGCTGATGGAGGAAGAAAAGGGACTCATGGGCACCGCTGTCGTTGTGTTTGCCCCGGACGACGACGACGATGAAGAGGAGCAGCCAAATGGAATCACCAATTCGCTTGGCGTTGCACTTCTCGCGCTGTCGGCCCTCCTGCCTGCCGCATGCCCACCAGCTGCAGTCGGTTGCTGTTGCTGCTGCAGCGGTGGCTCCTTTTTCTCGTCCCGCTCCGACGCGCTCGCATGGCTACTCCCGCGCCGCTGCAGCGGCAGCTTGGCGCTTCGGTCCCAGACGAACTGCCCGCTGCCCGAACGGCGATGGAGGTCCATGCGGCTGTTGCGGCTTACAATCTGCGTGCCCGTGATGCCGCTGGTGGTGGCGGTGGGTTCGTTTCCTGCGATCGCGCCGCCGTTGTTCCGGAGGAGGCTGTACACGTGTACGGTCCGGTCGGCGCTCTGTGTCGCGATGTACTCATTCAAAGGGTCCCACGACACACCTTGAATGTGGTGGCTGTGCTCTGAGATCTCGCGGAGGACGCTGCCTGCGAAAAAAGGAATGATCGAGCGTCAACTACCGCGCACCTCCCTGGACGTGAGAATAAATAAATAAAATGCGTCGTCCCCGCCCACGCATCCACACGGCACGCACCATCCTGCCCGTTAAGGATCCGCGCGACAAAGTCGGTCCCGCCGACGACGAGCGATTCTCCGGACGGGCTCCACGCGCAATCATAGATCTCCGACGTGGTCGGGCGTGATGTGAACCGCATGCGCCAGTGCTCCTTGTCCATATGCGCGTCATCGCCCTGGTCGGCAGCGGCGGCGAAGGCGCTCTGCCGCTGGTTGGAAAGGACCCAGAACATGACAAAGCCGTCTGCGCATGAAGGGGGTACCAGAAGTGGAAGAGAGAGAAGGGGTGGGAGAACAGTAAATAGAGACGGTAAGCTGGGAGAAGATGGAGCGATACTGTGACCTGGCCGGTACGTACCATCGCCAGCAGTGACCAGGACTTCTCCTTTTGGATCGAAGCGGACGACATTGACGACGTTCGTGTGCCTTGACAGCGTCGCCATATATTCGACGCGCGGCGGGTGCGGTGAGAGTGGCTGTACTGCTGCTACTGTCCTGTCATTGCTGCTGCTGGTGGAGGATGCGGCCTCGCTTGCTTTGAGGGCAGAGGGTGATGGGATGTTCGGGTGCACAATCCAGATCTTCCGGGTGTACGCGCACACACGATCGATTTGCAAGCGTCAGCAGCAGTGCTTTTTCTTGAATTCAGACGGCGACGCAACCGGCGACGCTTGCGGTCCATTTCAGAAGCAGCGTCCCCACTCACCCTTGCATTATTGTCCCCGCCGGCCGTGGCAACCCGCCAGCACTGCCCTCCGGCAAGCATGGGGAGCACAGCAGCAGCTGCTTCTTTCCCCATTGCATCGGCCACCGCCCCAGCACTAGCATTGCCGCTATGGCCTCCGGACAACGCAGTGCTCGTGCTCGCTTCATTTGCAGAAGCGGCAGCGAGGAGACGCTCTGCACTGTGGCCGGCGGCCTGGCCTGCGTTGTGGTCGAGGACGCGCCGGAGGTGAAGCGGTGAGAGGGGCTGGAAGGAACACGAGTAGATGGGCTGCGTGTCGTGCCATCTGATCTCGAACGTTACGGAGCGCACCATGGTGGTGGTGATGATGACGGGTGGGTACGAGGCAAGCAAGGGGGTTGGATGGATAGATGAATGGATGGATAGATGAATGGGATGCGCCCGCCAGCCCCCCGTCTTGTGCGTGGGTCTTGCTGGCCGTGCTGGATGGGAGACGGTGGACGTACTTGGCAGTGCTGGATCCGAACCCCCAAGGGCGGGGTGGTTGTGCGGGAGGTGTGAGCGGGCAAAGAGTTGATGCTCCGTTCCTCCCCTTGACCGTCATAGCGCGATGCTGACTGCTCTGTTGTCCTTTACTAAGCGCATAAAATGCATTCCATATTCAGTCCCGCCTATCAGTCTCTGAGTCAAGCCGCGCTCAGGCGATAATCCTTTCATTCCATTCCGCCCGCGGGCACACACTTTTTACACGCGCCACAGCCTGCACAAAAGCCATGCTGTCCTGGACGCGTGTACATCAGTCGCGACGCGTATGTGTGTGTTGGTCAGCGCGTCGCGCTCTGTTGCGAGCGTTGGCGTCCAGAATAGACCAATGTGCAGAGATGCGGAGGGCCCTCTACAAAGATTGGATCATGGCTAGACTTCATACAAGCGAGAGCAGCATTCAGCAGCAGCAGTGATAACAGGGGAGAGGGGGGCGCCGATGAATGTGCCGAGAGTGAGGCGCATGCTGCGGCAGCGCTGAATGGTATCGTCACGTGTTCCTTTATGTCCTTTACAACAATTCCGCTCTCCTAAAGCGGGACCTTGCTAGGCAACAGGGTGTAACCAGCATGAGTGCGTGGAATCCAAGAAAATAGTCCCGTTCCCATCGGCAGGAGCCTATCCGATGTCGCGCACGTGCTTGGCAACAGTGAAGGGACCCTCCGTGCAGAGCAGATTCTGTTCCAGTGGCCCTGTTCGCCAGCTTGCCTTCATGACCTGCGCCCTGACGAGGAACACACGAGCTGGTGCAACTCCGTGTGCTGGTCCCTGTGCCGCATCGCAGAATAGGGTTGTGCTGTGCAGCGGTGTGAGAGGATTCACGGAATGTGCGTGCAGAAGAGGAAGAGTGTGGGCAGGCGTGCGAGGCGCACGTGCAAAGAACAGGGTCGCAGGTCGTGCTCCTTGCTGCCTCCGAGTGGGGTAGTATTCAACACATGCACGACCACGTCACGCAGTCGCAGCCAGCCGCCTTCCGACAACAGTGCCGTGAAGCGCGGGGTCCGCTATGCAGACCCACATGCCCTCCTTCACCTTTGTAACAGTCGTCTCAGCGATATTCGCGGACGCATTGTCAGGGGGAGGAGGGCATGAGCGTGCAGTCATGAGCGTGCAGTCATGAGTGTGCGGCCGTGAGCGTGCAGATAGTCAGTGTTGACCTTGCTCTTGAACTCCAACGCAATATCGAAATTCAATGCCGCAGGCTGACCATATGGTTGGGATTAAAGAGTGTGTAGCGCAGCAGCCATGTGTGTCACCAGCCGACCGTCGGCATTCAGTAGGAGCGACTGTCGGAGCGTTCGGCCACAGAGGCAAGTGTAGCAAATACAAATCGGGTTCAGCTTCAACCCATCACTGTGTTCGACCCGCGCAGCACATTCTGTGTGCAACACCCGTCTCGCATCGCATAAATAGTAATCACGCGCGCATCATCGCATTCCCTCGATGTATCTAGTTCCCAACGAATTCATTGCTAAGCCTATCAATAAAGCGATTCGCGCCTGATCCCACTGCTTCCGGCACTGTTCCGGATGTTCCAACCTGCTTGCCCAAGCGTGAGCCACGGTGACGTGGTGAATTCGTTCCATCAGGGCCTGACCTCCTAACTCTGATGCCTGCCAAGTTCATGTCCAAGGACATTGAACACGTCATCCAAGAGCATGTCTGCCAACCAGCAATGCTGATGCCAACAGGAACCTCGCCGCACTTGTAGCCGCCGCAGATCGCGAGATACTTGCCAATGTCCCAACGCGAGACAAGTCCCTACTGTGGCCGCTGCAATCTGATCGCTTCGACGGGTACCAACGCTCGCACGAGAAAGTAGAAGAGTATATTTGCACGTGCGAGGATTACGACAGGGTGCTGGCATACGGACTCGTCACCCATTACCGGCGGGGCAAGGGCAACACGAAGGCTGATGAGATGTCTCGCTGCGTCGACCTCGTGGAAGGGATGGCAAGCATCGCAGAGCCAGCGGCGTTGCTCAAACCTGTTGTGAGTGAAGCGGTCAAGGTCTCGGCGGCGTGACTGGAAAATTCCGAGAATTCCAAAAGCCCCGAGAATTTTGACGCCATCGAACCTATCAGCTCAGCTATGTCAGGACACTTGCTGTAACAGCACCGTATCTTGCATGCTCTCTGAACCATTTAGGCTCGAAGGCGGCCTGCTCTACATCGTAGACAAGGTCTACGTTCCTTCAACTGCTCGTCCAATTCTCCTGTACTCAGCTCACGACTCTCCGCTCTCGCGTCACCAGGGAAAGATCGCGCCACGTCCCGGCTCACTCGGTACTACTGGTGGCCAAGCCGGTGGAGCTCCATCGGAGATTATGTCTCGATGTGCGATCTTTGCCAAAAGCCGAAGATTCCACGACATTGCCTCTATAGCCTTCTGGATCCTCTTAGGACACTATTGCGACGATGGGAGAACCTGTCCGTCGATCACATCACCGTACTCCTTTCGAGCAATGGATGGAACGCAGCCTTTGTCATCGGGGAATGGTTTGGCAAGATGGGCAGATTCAGCCAGTCCTGGAGCACCGACGACTCTCACGAGCTAGCCAGGCAGTTCGTGCGACGCGTCTTCGTCGACCATGGTTTCCTCAAGTCCATCGTTTCGACCCCCCCCCTTCCCCCCTTCCCCCGACTCGAAGTCATTTCCAAGCTTTCGGTTACTTATCATGCCGCTAGCAACAGGTAACCCGAAGAGCCAATCAGACCTTGGAAGCGCATATGAGCATGTCATTGGGAGCCAGCTAGCCCAGTCGCTCTGGAGATACTCCACGTAACATCTAACGCACGCTTCCATGGTCTGATTGGCACTTTCAGTTTGCCTATCGGTAGTGGCATGATAGGCAGACGAAAGCTTTGATGTGAACTTGAGTTATCGTAGGATGTCGCGTAAGAAATGCAACGCAAAGGTAGGCTCCCGGTCCGAAACGATGAGCTTGTCTGTCTGCTTCTGGCGCTCTGTTCTCTGGACGATCCGACCTGCCCGCGCAAGAGTGAGCCATGGTGGCAGTATCGTGCCCTCTGCAGGAATTGACCGCACCGGCGGCCATGTACCCCGACGCCTGACCTACCATGTCTGTGATCCACGTAAACGTGTTGGCCCATACCCGCCGGCGCACAAGTTCCCGTGGTTGCCCGTGGCGGTGCCACGCCCCCCTCCCCCTTTCGATCGTCCAGTCCCTTTTCCGCTGGCTGCCCTGGCCTGCATCAAAGCGCGCCTACCTCATATCATACAAGGACCATGGAGAGGACCATCAGCCGCGCGTCCATCCATCCCTTTGAGCGGCAGAACGAAGCGGCCTGGGTTCACAACCCTCGTCGATGCAAGTAAATACACCTTCTCGTCGTCAGCGCAGAAAGCGGCGGCAATGAACAATGCGTGCGAATAGGCGCAGCTGCTAACACCGCTGCCGTATGCAGCAAACACGCACATTTGCTGGCCGCCCGACCACCAGTCACGCCGAGCCAAGGGTTCCCCTGCCCAGGAAGTGAGATGCGCCCGCAACGCTGCGCACCTCGTTGGGCACTTGGTCATAGTCGTCGGCAGTCCGAGTCGTCCGGTCGCTCCGAGCTCCCGCATCGCGACGGAGAGGACACAGCACAGTATATGCCGACAGACGGCAGATCACCATGTATGTCGCCTTTGCGTGAGCTACCTGGGTACGTACATGCATACATACATACATACATCGCGGGCTGCGCGCCTAGCCCATACCAGGCGCCTCGCTTTTCAGCGAACTCCGGCCCGCGCGCAGCACCTCGTCGACCGACAGCAGGTTGGTTGCAATGACCGAGCTGGACACAGATCAGCAAGTGAGGGCAAGTGAGGGCAAGTGAGGGGATGCATCAGTGCCTCGGCTCTGCATGCACACGCGCACACACAGAAAAAATCGATCGTATGGGAAAATCGGCTCACCAGCTGTGCAACATATGCCTCTTGACTCGGTAGTTATCCCACACACCCTCGCCAACAACATCGAACGGCTCGCCGCTCGTGAGGTCGAGTCCGACAATGTGACCCTCGGCGTACTCGTCCTGCAGGGCGACGATCGCGTCCTGCACGTCGAACCCGCCGTTCTGCGCGAGCGTCTTGGGGATTACGAGCATCGCGTCGGCAAACGCCTGCACGCCCAGCTTCGCGCGCCCTTTGGCCAGCTTCTTGGTCGACTCGCTCAAGTGCGCCGCGCACGCCACCTCAAACGCCCCGCCGCCGGGGACAAGGGTCGCGTCCTCAACCGCGTTCTTGACGGACCGCAAGCCGTCGCGGATCGCGTCCTGGATCTGGTTGATGGTGTGTGCATTTGGGCCTGTTGCGGGTCCAGGAGGGGAGAGAACCACATCAGTCAGTCAGCCAGGCATGCCACCGCCCCTGCCGCAAGCTATGTTTGCTTGTACGCACCTTTGATCAGCAGCGTGACACTCTTCGGGTCCTTGACCTCCTCAACAAAAGTGAACTTCTCTTCGCCGAGAGTGTGTTCGTACACCAGGCCCGCGTGCCCGAGGATCTCTGGCGTGAGGTCGTCGACGCTGTTCTGCGCAACTCCGCCACAACAAAGCTGCAGGCGCTCCATGTTCCTCCGCTTCGCCCTGCGCAGCGCGAGAATGCCATTCTTGGCGAGCACGTCCAGCGAGAGCGGGTCGATCCCCTTTTGGTTGAATATGACAAAGTTCTTTGGCTTCTCTTTCGAGCTGCCGTCCGTCGGCGCGTCGCACACTGCGTTCTTAAAGTCGACAATCTTCTTCAGCTTGGCGTCCACGAATCTCCGTTCCGACTCGACCAGCTTCTCTCGTTGATCGGCAGAAGAGTAGAAGAAGCCCGAGTTGACCTCTCTGGCGAGGATTTGCATGCCAGAGCGATGTGAGCCTAGAAAGAAAGGAGAATAAGGAACTATCTCGTCGGCACTCACGTCTTTTCGTACTCCAAGCTGACGTTCAGCGTGAGCACATATGCATTCTCCACCCGCTTCGGCATATCCGCATGTCTCGCTCCGTGATCGAGGACCAGGCCACGCACGAGCTGCGTGTCGGTCTCGGTCTTGTGCTGCATCTTCATGATCTCTACCATGAACAGGTCGATCGGATCCTTGATCTTCCATTCTGAAATATCTTCCGATTCCGGGGTCTCGCCGGTTGGCGCAGGTGCCTCCATCTCCGTTGAGACAGACGGCCGGATAGCGAGAACGGCGTCGACGACGTCGGCTGCCAGTTGTGAGGCAAGCTTCGAGTGGAGCTTGGTGCTGAGAGAGGTCTTAGCGACCGAGATGAGGGTTGTACGGTCCATCTTGGGCGCCTGTTTAAACTTCTCGAGAAACTGTGGGAGCACAAGGATGCAGGGAAATGCCAGAGATTCAATGTCAAACACATCGAGGAACTGGTGATCAGCACCTTGCCCGCACCTACCTCCAACGCTCCCTTCTTTGCCACGTCGAAACCCTCGCCAAGCACTCGCGGATGTACCCCCTCCTGAATGTATCGCTCGGCCTGCTTGAGTAGCTCTCCCACGAGCAGCACGACGCTGGTCGTCCCATCGCCGCACTGGTCATCTTGTGCGACAGCCGTTTTGGCGATCATCGCAGCGGTGGGATTCTGAATCTGCATCTCCGTCAACAAGACCTTGCCGTCCTTGGTCATCTTGAGGTTCCCTGAGCCGTCGACAAGCATCTTGATTGTCCCACGCGGCCCGAGGTTGGACTTGACCACGTTGGCCAAACCGACTGCGCCAGCAGTGTTGACCTGCAGCGCCTGCGTGCGCCGGACGGACTCTGCGCGCGGGTTGATCAGCTCGATCGCACTCATGGTTGCTGATGGGCCTTTTTCGTGCTCCTTGCTGATAGGTGTTTTTGCGCGAGGACCGATCCAGTCTGCAGCCAAGGCGCCGAGATGTGCTTGTGAGCTGCGTGGCCAATCCGCATATGCTGCAAGAAGAAGGGCCAAGAAGAAAGGTCCCTGGACTCGGAGGTGGAGAGAGAGCAAGCGCGCAGTGAAAAGAAGCCCCAAGCGCAGTGCACACCTGCACCGGGCACCACTCTAGTCTCTAGTCGTGGAGATCCGCGTTCCGCCGCTCTCTCTCTCTCTCTCCGTGTGCTGGCGCGAGGGGAGAGCGACTCGGACTTTCCCTGGTAGGATTGGATTGGTGAGCTCGCTTCCTCAGGGGAGTGCCTTTGGTTGGTTGGATGCGTTTCGTGTTAATTACCCACCCCCCCCCCAGTCCTTCTAGCTCCCACCATCGTCCGACATATACTATAGACACCTTTCTGTCTTCTCTGAGACGCCGGATCGAAGACCTCCCCGCTACGCCGCGTAGCCTACTCACCCTCCTCCTGCAAACCGCGTAAGCGGCGCGCCCACGGGACATCCCTCGCATCGTCCCCCACAGGGCCTGGAACGCACACGGGTCGCAGCCATCGCTCTCGAATAGTTCATAGTGCACCACTCTGCACACCGCTCGTGACGAGTCCTGGCTTTTCGACCGATTGGCAGTGGTCGATCGTATCACTATCTGTTGAATAGGTTGGTCGCCGGCAGCAGCCATATGATAGCAACACCAAGCTCGCCAACTTTCACTGCTGCCAATACATCATTCTCTGCAAAGGCACGAGCACCAAGCGCAGCATCAGCTCTTCACAGGGAATTACCGCAACCCCATTTATCCGCCCAGTCCTACCATTCTAGGAACATCTGGGCTCCGCAGCGCGACAACCCAAGCCTCCATTGCAATTTCAGACCTGCGAATTCACATCAGCATTTCCAGCATCAGAATCGGACGCAGAGTCAGCATCAACATCAAACGCTTCAGACTCCTGCCCATCAGCAACGCCTTCCTCGATCTGTAAGCAACCACAGGGACAACGCCGCCTTCAAGCCGTCTCGGGCTCCATTCTTTACAGGCTCTACGATCGGAGGTGTAGGCTTTACTCAGTCTACTCCTCACTGGCAGCAACAGCAGCAATTCCCGCCGTCGTCCAAATGTCAATCTAGTTCCCCAGGCCCTGGCTCCGCCCAGAACCCCTATAGTGTCTCCAAGTCTGACCACTTCGATTCGAACCGCGGCAACTCCACCTTCTCCTTTGGCACCAACGTGATGCCTGGATCGCAAGGAGGACCTCTCACCACCTTTGCGGCAGCGGATCCTATTTATACCACCTCCCAGCCTTTTGGCAACTTCAGCTGCAACCCTTTGATGCCATCCTCTGGACCACACACGGGACAGCGCAGTCTAGGGGGCGGTGCCACCGCTACTGCTTCCAACGCGATGGTGGTACTCGGTCCAGTTGGTGCAGTGTACGAATCTGCGTCCGCTGCGACCAAAGCGCTCCCGGAGGAATCGATCTCCTCGCGCAGTGCCTCGAGCACGCCGGTCGGCAAGCAGCTAGCTGAGACGATCATCTTCCTGCTCTCGACGCGCGACGAGGGCCTTTCGATCTGTCCTTCGGAAGTCGCGCACAAGATGGCCACCACGCCCTCGGCGACCGCGGCGTTGCGCCCCAGCCCCTTTTCTTCGCGTATTCCGTCCAGATCCGGCAGCTCGGGCGGTGCCAGCATCCCCGCCACGTTCAACTCACACGACGACCTGCGCGAGGACCAGCTCGAAGTCCCGCCTGGGACGGCGCTGTTGGCGTCTGGGGTTGCAATCGCGCCTGTGCAAAACGCCGGCATCGCGTGGAGGGATCTGCTGCCGCAGATTCGCACGTGCGCCATTGAGCTCGCCAAAAGCGGCGTCATCTGCGTCACGCAGGGGCACAGCGACCGCTGGCACGAGGTGGATCTTTCGAATGAGCAGGTTCTGGGGCCGATCCGGCTGCGTAGAGGTGAATCGTGTTCGAGTCATGCATGCAGGTCCACTATCGCCGTTGATGCAGATGCTGACGTCTGCCTACATCTTACCAGGTCCTAATTTCGAGCCGGTGCCAGCTGAATGAGGTGCGGCACGTCTTGCCCCTCGTTCTCGGTACTCGCTCACCCTATTCATCCAAGATCCTAAATTTTCTTTGGCATTCACCACCTTACTACGCGAACCTCCATCTTTCCATCCATCCTCTACACGCAATTATCGCATATATCATACCTCGCAACAGCAATTCCCTCGAAAATGACCATTTCAACAAGCCCATCATGCATCAGCGCCTCTTTTTCCTTTGATATCCATACATTAGCCCGGCTTTGTGTGGGTAGAATGTCGCTGAAGACGAGAAAGAATGAGGAAGGAGCGAATTGGATGTAAGGCTACCAACATGAAACCCTCCGGAAAACGTCACGTATATATATATATGTCTCTTGCAGAACATGAACGTGGAATGCATACTACGTTTTCTACGCTTCTCCCCTCGCCAGTAGGCAGAGAATATCCCGCGAGAGGGCTGCATAGCCGTGGACCCAACAGCCTGCTGCAATTTTCTTTTGCTGTAGGTCTATCGGCAATACATGCTACATGCTTCGTCACAGTTCTGCCCAGTTACCGGGGATGCTACACTTGGCGATGCCGCGCTCGTCGTACGCGCCCGTCACGTAAAGTGTCTTCCCTACGCGGTCGACGGCCATGCCGGTCGGAAGCGTTGGCAGGAATCCGAGCTGGATGCTGCTGCCATCGCGCGACGAGGAGGAGGACAGGCTGATTGGTTGCCACTCATCGGCTGCAGGGCGCGCATGTGCACGGTAGATGTTCGTGCCGATGAACTCCTTGGGGATGAAGATGCCCCGGTCGCGGACAAGCTTCATGCGCTCCATCTCCCATGGGTGCGCCGTGACGCTACCCTGGCGGAAGACGTGTGTGGTCTGCTCGATAAGCGTGCTGGGTCTGCGCACGCTCGCGGCGCCGACGCCCTTGTGCGCCGGCAGGCCCCGCGCGAGTGTGTGGCGCAGGTAGGCGATCCACGCGTCTGTGAGCCCCGTCTCCTGTGTACCAGCCGTCCAGGCTCGCCCCCAGTCGTCGATCGCCAGCGCGAAGCTCGGCGACTTGAGCGGGCGCGTCCAGAAGTTGACAAACTGTGGGCGGTAGTTATGGATGTAGCGCTCGGGTGGCTTGATCCCGCTCTCCTCCTCCGTCGGGATGCTCTCCTGGCGGTCCTTGAATTCAGCGTACGGATCCTGCTCCACCTCCAGGCCCGCCTCCACGCCGTGTACCCAGTGCTGGTCCCACTGGTGCAGACTCGAGACCTCGGCGCCTGTGTTGACGCTCATTAGCATCGCGGCAGACGAGTTGAATCCTGCGCGCTTTCCGCCGCCGTCCCACGCGTGCACTTGTGGCACGAAGCCAGGCCACGAGCTCAGCTCGGCGATCGGCACCGACTTGGCCGCCTTGGCAATGTAGAAGTAGAGATACCGCGGCGGCGAAGGTTGGCGCTTGGGAAAGAGCATGTGCTTTGCGAAGTCCGGGTAGTTATCGATGCCCAACTTGACGCTCTTCCCGTCCTTGCTGGCGAACGCGCTCGGGTCCGGCGTGGCGGAGAAGAAAAAGGATGGCATCACGATTTTCCGTCTGCTGCTGGGGTTGTGCTGCGGCGGCAGCGCCGGGCTGTACTGCTCGTGGAAGATGGTGAGGCGATGAGGCGAGACAGGTGGAGTCTGTGCTTTTGCATCCGGGGTAAAGTGATCGGGTCCAAGACGGAGGTGGTGTTGCAGCTCTGTGTTCTGCCGGCCGCCTTGGGCAGCGTCGTTGATGTCGTGCACAAAGACATCGACAATGCTCGACCGCGCTGGTTCTGGCTGGTTGGACACGAGCAACAGCAGCGAGCCGGGGTCACTGGCGTTGAGGTTCTGGTTGTCAGCATTGACGACGGCGATGCCATATGGGTGGAACCCGCCTCTTCTCGGTAGGTGTGCAAGCTTGAGCTTTTTGGGCAAGCTGCCTTCTTGCCGCGTATCCCACGACCAGATGCCGGCGACCTCGGCGCTGCCTTCTGCCGGCTCTCTCAGCTCGCGCGGAGCCGACGCGGGCACCGACTCCCAAATGCCGCGCACTGGGTCCCACCACAGCCTGCTTGGGTCGCAGGAGACATATGCCATGCCGGATGGTTGGTGCAGGACGACATCATCGCAGAACTTGAGGCCGGGTGCGGTGATGCGAGCGCACGAGTCTAGGTTCAGGTCGGTCCGCTTGATCAGGTCTGCCTTGGGGAAGTGCAGGTTGTGGTGCTTATGAACTGCATCACGGTCGCAAACGGCGATGTCAGAAGCGGCCCGTGCGCTGCCCGGCTGCAGCGGAGTGCGACACGCTCACATGGCAAGTAGGTCGAGATGGCAAAGAGCGCCGCAAAGACTGCCGAGATGGTGACGGGGATGAGCATGGTGGGAAGCTCGTTCGATGCCAGGGCCAAGCGTGGACAAAGCAAAGGCGCTTCCTCGTCAGCCCTGCTTGCCTCTGCAGCCTATATACGATATAAGCACATTACATTCGCCCCCTGCTGATCAAAGCAAGATGTCGTTCTTGAACGGAGCCGACTGTCTGGAAACTCTGGGCCTGTGGGCGTGAGAGAGCGATACACAGAGCACATTCCTATTTCATGCACCACTGCATTCAACCGCGAGGTATTCATTCAAACAAGCACAGCGCCGCAGTGTTTCGCAGCCGCGTGGTGTGGCGGATCCGCGTGTGCGCTGCGCCAAAGATACGCACCCATGCGACCTCCCTCCCCCCCCCCAATCCATCCACCGCACTTTACTAGTCAAAAAGTATTGCCACTCCTCGGTCGCTCTGGCTCGGCTCGGGCCCATGCGGCCGCCGGGACGACTGAGTATCTCCAAGAGGCCACAGCACCACCGGTTGGCCACCAGACCAGGGGCAAACGGCCATGGACACTACGTACACATGCCCAGTCCATTCTCACACTGGGTCCACGCCGCGACAAGCGCGCCGTCATCCTTCCTTCATCACCCAGCCATCACGAGAAGCGCGACTGGAGGGGCTGCGGCGTCTGCGACTGCGACTGTGGGCTTGCTCTGTACATGAGGCCCATCACTCGTCCAGCAGGGATGGACGAGTGCCACACCCGATCCAAGATGTGGGAGTAGAGATGGACATTGAGATAGACTACTGCATCACAATATATCCTCCTATCGCGTCCACCAGAGCCGGAGTGGTATGCTGAATGGTGAAGAGATACGGTACATTCTACAGTACATTTCATGCCTTTTGCAGAAATCAGGGAAAGGAGTCGAGACGGGGTTGAAAATGTAGTAGGACGGTGCTGTGCCTTTATGGTGATGAGGTCTAATGGGTCTAGAGAGAACGATGGGTTGTCGTCGCCGGCTTCGCTCGGGAATTGACCGACATCTCTTGCGGCGGGGGGCCGAGGATACGACGGAGCATGTAGCCTTGCCGCTAAGCTTGCATCTATGGCGGCGTAGCCTCCAGAGCGACAGGATCGCGCAGATCGTGTGGTGCACGAGATCAGCGCAGCTACCGCCCGATCGACTCCTTAACCAAGGAAACTGGTCCCGTGCTCCCGAGCCAATTCATGCCTGCGGCCCCACCCCAGCGGCTGTCGTCCCCACATAGCTCCGGACAAAGTACCGGCTCGCGCGTGCCGCTGCGATGCTGCTATCGAAGACCAATTCGCCCAGGCCAAAGTACTTTTCTGCGATTCCCTTCGCCGTCGGGTCGCTGATTTGCGAAAGGTCCGGTTGCAGACCTGTGGAGCGCTTGATGCCCGCTGCCACCGACGCGATCAGCAGCGCGTCGATCCCGTAGTGCATCAGTCGACCCAACATCGTCGC
Source organism: Tilletiaria anomala UBC 951 (assembly GCF_000711695.1). NCBI lineage: Eukaryota > Fungi > Basidiomycota > Exobasidiomycetes > Georgefischeriales > Tilletiariaceae > Tilletiaria > Tilletiaria anomala. The sequence continues at coordinate 81,955 of NW_013547011.1, forward strand.
GAGCTCGCCTCTTCGTGCTTGGACTCTCAGTGGTAACGTGCGACTGAAGGCTTCACTAGGCTTGAACAGACCCTGCTCTACTCGTTGCAACAGCCAAGGGCGTGTAGATGATCAGCAACGCGGACAGGATGGTGGGCTTGTCGGCAGGCGCGCCTGTACCAGGACCTAGAGCTGACTCACCTGGCAAGTGCTGCTTGTCATGGGTCACACGGACGGGGTTATGCACTCAACGAGCACTGGGCTTGATGGGCACAAAGAGCAGCTCAATCTGCAGTTTGAAGAGTTTTATGAGAGAGAGCGACGCTGAGGAGAGACTTTGTTTGCCCAATGTGCCGCCTATGACCCTTTTTGGCTAGAATCAGAGAGAGGAGTCGCAACCGGAAAAGATGTTGCGAGCGTGTACTTTCTGTCTCACTCACATTTCTACGACACATCACCTGTTGCTGCCACACTTCTTCCAGCATTGCCTCTTGGGGCGAGCAACCAAACCAACCAACCAACCCAATGCTGGCTAGGCGGTTGATCCAAGAGGCTGACGACGAAAACAGACTCGTGGGAAGCTGGCGAAATAAGCTGCGGCATTGAGCATGGCGTTCTCCTTTGGCCAGCCGGCCGCATCATCCAGCGCTCCGAACACGGCAGGCGGCACGACAGGTGCCGGCACCTTCTCGTTCGGCCAACCTGCCACCACTACAGCCTCCGCCGCCAATGCTACCCCAGCAACCGGAGCACAGGCAGTGACACAAAGTGGTGGTGGCGGCGCATTCTCTTTCGGAAAGCCGGCGGTTACGTCGGCTGCACCTAGTGCAGTCGGCACATCGACTTTTTCTTTTGGAGCGCCTGCTGCCCAGCAACAGCAACAGCAAGCACAACCAGGGCAGCAGCAACAGCAGCCGAGCCAGCAGCCAGCGACGACAGGAGGGTCTCTCTTCTCGTTTGGAGGGTCCCAACCGGCTGGTGGGACCCTAGGCGGCGGGCTGCTCGGGCAGCCCCAACCGCAGCAAAATCAAGCGTCACAGCCGCCAGCGTCGGGAGGTCTATTTGGCTCATCTAAAACAAGTGCTGCTCCAACAACAGGATCGCTCTTTGGGCAGACGTCTACCAACAGTGCCGGGACATCTCTCTTTGGGCAGAATCAGCAGCTTCAGCAGTCAGGTGCTCTGCAACCACAGCAACTGCAACAACCACAGCAGCAGACAGTGCAGACGCAACAAGCTGGCCTCGGCGCCTCTACATCCTCCGCTGCTGTAGATCCGAGGAAGCTTGGACAGCCTCTCAATGCGCAACTAGAGGCGGTTTACAAAGCATGGGACACGAGTGATATTGCGTCATGCAAGTTTCGAGTGAGTTTTTTGACCTTGCCGATCATAGGGCAGCCGCTCCCTGACACAGAAACACTCTCGCGCTGCCAGCATTATTTTTACAACAACGTCGGCGAGCAGGCGATCGAATCGCTAGCAGGCAACCCCTACGCGGGGCGTCGGCCCGACGCTGTCGGCAGGGAGCACGATGCGCTTTGGAATGCGGCGGTATCGCAGAACTCGGACCCTAAACGGCTTCTCCCCGTCCTGGCTGTCGGCTTTGGTGACGTAAAGAAGCGGCATCAGGCGCAGCAAGGCGAGGCGACGCGGCAGCTGCAACACCTTAGCGTCTGCTCGGAGCGCCTAAAAGCGCTCGAGCGCAAGCATTCACTTAGCAACGCCGTGCGACACAGTGCCGCAGCGGCCAAGCAAACCGACATCCACCATCGCCTCATGGCGCTGGTCCGAAAGTGTCACCTGCTCATCCCGTCTTTGCGCGGCACAAGCATCGAGCCGGAAGAGGAGAAGCTTCGCGCGCAGCTCGAAGCCCTCGAGGCGGAGATTGAAGGCACGGGGTATGACAGCGAAGGCGCAGGAACAGCAGCATATTCTATCTTGAGCCGTCCAGTCGGAGCGACGCGCATACGGGCTAGCATTAATGAGCTGTGGGCGCAGATCGGGGCGCTGCGAGCAAAGCGGGACGCCATCGTACGCGCCACGAGCGGTAGCGCTGCCCCTGGCGCGGTCGAGTGGGCGGTCGTTGACCAGGAGACCCTCGACCAAGTCGTAAAGGTACGCCATCTGCATTGGATGGGAGCGACCCAGTGGCTTGAACGCTGACAATTCTTCTTCCACACCTGCACTTTTATCTTTTCTGTTTCCGTGCCGACAGATCCTTGGACAGCAACAGAAAGGATTGAATCACTTGAGCGATACGCTCACCTCGGACTCGTCGGCTCTTGATACCATCTTCCAAGGGCTGCAAGGAGTCAAGCTCGTAGGTGTCAAAGGCACACTAGGCGCCCGGCCGCAAGAATCCCTTTAGCACGCAGAGGTCAGCTTGGAGTTCACCTGCACTCGCTGCAATAACATGTCGCTGCGCTGCTTGTGATTGCTTTGCCAGTTCTGAGTGGAGAAGGGCACATCACCTCAGACACACGCGTGTGATCCCGAGATCCTCTCAGCTCTGACGAATCAGGGACCAAAGACCAACAGTAGACTGTCCTGTTCCCCATGTTTGCGCGCCCTTGAAAAAAAGACGGATAAGGCACCAAGATACTAGCAATGCACGCAGTGTGAAGGAGAAACATAACGATGAGCCTAGATGATGCTACAAGTGACCGTGTGTCTTTCCATTTCGGGGGCACGGCGAGAGAATGCAGGCGCGGGCCTCAAGTGCTGATGAGCAAGAGCTCGCAGAGCGCCTTGGCACAGCACAAAGACCCGGCGGCTGAGCCAGACCGGTGCCCGATGAGAAAGACGACAACAATGAGGGATGCGAAAACCTGAGAGACCGGGAGACCGTGCGGTGGAGAACCATACGACGAGGCGAATGGGGATAGCTCTAAAACGGGGGGAGCCGGACTGGGTGAAAAGATGAAAGGCTGGGGGAAGGATGCATGCATGCCGCTGCCGCTGCTGACGCCCTCGAGGCTAGGTTGGGGGGAAATGCTGGGTATAAGCGCCGACGAAAACGCGTGGCACTGCGAGCGATGGAGAGGGGAGCTGGGCGGCGGCGATACAGTCTTTGGCTTCTCAGAGGTTGAGCAGCCCGACGCCGAGGTTGAGGCCCGAAGCATTGACGAGTGAGTTTTCGTTCTTGTTCACAGTGTTGTGCCCACCGTTGTAGGTCTTGGTGCTAACGCAGCAGCCCCACTGGGAGGAGCAGGTGGAGGAGCCCTTCACCTTCTTGCTATCCCGGTCGCCGCCGAGGTTGAGGACGTCGAGGTCGACGGTGATGTTGCTGAGGTCAAGGAGGCTGTTCTTGTTCGAGTTGACAACGTTGTGGCCCTTGTTAACGTAGGTGTAGCCCGAGCCACATGAAGGAGCCTGGTGTCCGCAGCAGCCGTACTCGGAGTTGCACTTGTAGTTACCATTGACGGACTTCCTCTGCTTGCCACCGTCAACGCCGAGGATGTCGATGTCGACCGTCAGGTTCGAGAGGTCGATGAGCGAGTTCTTGTTCGAGTTGATGACGTTGTGCCCCTTGTTGATGTATGTGTAGCCCGATGAGCACGAGCCGTGACCCCTGGTGGGCGCGACACAGCATCCCCATTTGCTCTGGCACTTGTAGTTGGGGTTGGACTCTTTGCGGCTCTGGCGGTCTGAGCCGAGTCCGAGGATGTCGATATTGAGCGAGAGGTTGGAAAGGTCAACGCCGGTGTTCTTGTTCGAGTTGTAGACGTTGTGGCCTTCGTTGACGTAGGTGTAGCCCGAGCCACATGAAGGAGCCTGGTATCCGCAGCAGCCGTACTCGGAGTCGCACTTGTAGTTACCATTGACGGACTTCCTCTGCTTGCCACCGTCGACGCCGAGGATGTCGATGTCGATCGTCAGGCTCGAGAGGTCGATGAGCGAGTTCTTGTTCGAGTTGATGACGTTGTGACCCTTGTTGATGTACGTGTAACCAGATCTGCATTGACCACGGCCGGGTCTCGCGCTGGGACGGTGGTGATGAGATGAAGTCGGGGACGGCGTGTGGGTCGGGACGTGGCGGGAAGGGCTGGGAAACTGGAGGCGAGGAGGCGTGTAGCCGTTGGATCCACAACTGGAGGCCTTGGGCTTAGGGCGGCAAATGCAGTCCTGGTCGTTGTAGCTGCGCTTGAGGACGTCAGCAAACACGTCGAGGTTCTTAAGGTCGATCAGAGAGTTCTCGTTAGATTTGAATGTGTTGTGACCACCGTTCCACTCGCGGACTGAACGCTTGAGAATGTCGGCAAAGACACCGAGATTCGACAAATCAACGACCTTGTTGCTGTTTTCGTTGATGGTGTCGTAGCCACCGTCATAAGTGTGGACAGAGCGCTTGAGCACGTCGGCAAAGACATCCAGGTCGCTAAGATCGATGAGGCCGTTCTTGTTCTCGTTGACCGTGTTGTAGCCACCGTTGTAGGACTTGTACGAACGAGCATTACGACGGACAATGTCACCGTCGAGGGCGTCGACATCGACATCGATGCCACTCGCGTCGATGAGGCCGTTCTTGTTCTCGTTGAATGTGTTGTGGCCACCATTGTAAGACTGGTACGAGTGAGCGTTGCGACGCAGAGCATCCACGCCAACGTTCAAGCCGCTGGCATCGATGAGCGAGTTTTCGTTGGAGTTGAAGGCTAAAAGACGTAAAAGATTAAGGTCAGCATGAATGCATCAAGGTCACCCACGACAAGATCCTCCGAAACACGTACTGTTGTGGCCACCGTTGTACGATTTCACATATGTGTGGCATTCCTGCGGAATGCGGTAGCGCCTGTACTTGTTGGTGTCAAGGTCTAGAACGTCCGCGTCAATGGTGAGACCGCTCAGGTCGACTAGACTATTCTTGTTCTCGTTGACAGCTGCAAAACAGCAAAGGTCAGGCCAAAATTGAACATTGCATGAACCCATAGGTGCAGTAGAAGCTCACTGTTGTGTCCACCGTTGTACGAGTGGAAGTAGCGGTAGCAGGACTTCTGGTTCCATCGGTTGCGCTTGAGCACGTCAACGTCAACGTCCAGTCCGCTTGCATCAACGAGATTGTTGGTGTTCTGGTTAACCGTGTTGTGCCCCTCGTTGTATTGCGACCAAGGAGCGGCAGCGGCCATTTGCATGGCTACGCTGAGGAGCGAGAAGGTGACACCGAGAGAAGGCATCGTGGCTGTTGGTGTTACGCGAATGTGTGAAAGAGTGTCTTTTGCGATTTCGTTGTGGTAGGACCTGCAAGCGGCAGGAGACCTAGAGCTGCAAGAGCTGAGAGTGTGCGAAGGTGATAAAAGAATGTGGTACTTTCGGGAGCGAAAGACAGGAGACCGAGTCCAGAGGGGAGGGAGCGCCACAAACACAGGGCGGTAGAAGGACACACGAGAGACAATGAGAGATGTAGGAAGAAGGGAGACAATATCTGATCGAGGCTGGTCACTCTTTATAGGCCGTATTTGGGGATGCTGTGTTTTCTGTGAGTCAAGCGTGATGCCAGAGCATGAAGAGATGATCGCCGTCGATATTCCTTGTTTACCAGTCTACCTGGAACGGTCATAGTCTCTTGTTTTCCAGGTACCAGCAGGATCCACACTCTTGGACCGTCGGCAGGTTTCCTCCTCCCGTGTCCATGACCTGCTCTGCAAAGCCTCTCAACTCTATCATGGCTGACGGCGCGGAGGCCGCGGGCTGCATGAGGATTGAGATATTCGAGACCTTAGGATTAGGACCGTACACCGGTCAGGCAATACGAGATAGTGACCGAGATTGCCAAGACGGCGGACAGATGCATCTGATCAGTCCTGATTTCTCCCGTCTTCGAGCATGGAGGCCGCAGCTTTGGGCAACGCGTCTGCGAGTTTACTGCTCGGAGGCAAGCTTGTACCTTCCGTGCTTAGAGCGCGTCGGCAGCGGATCCGCCCTGCAGATCTCCAAGACAGCAAAAGGGCCAAAGGGAAGCCAGCAATGTTGTTTCCATGCGCATACTAGACACGAAGGGGTGGACAGCATTCGGCAGCAGGGAAGGAATGCATGGCTCACCGATGCCTCCTGCCGCATAGGATGGTAGAGGCAAGGAGTCTGCAAACAAGGAGGCGGGTGAAGTGGCCGCGAGGAAAGATGTAGGTACCGTCCTGTTGCAAACGCGTGCCAGACATCAAGGGGGCGCCTTGCATGAATCACTGTTCCGCCCCTACTTTGGCTGTTCCGCCCTCCCCTCCCCATTATGGAGTCTCATTAGCACCCTGCTTCCGAATTCCGAAATGATCAGCATGCAGCAGGTGCAGCTGGAACGCGTCACTCACCCACGTCTTCCCCACCGACGCGATGCGCACGGGTGCGCTGCTGTGCACACAATTAATGCGAGACGCAAATATATCCCTCACTTGCTCAAGAATGCACCTTGAATCGGTTCAACATGATTTACGTGAAATATGGCAACTTGCAATAAGGCTTCCAGGCTCCAAGAGCTGTACGCAATGTCAGACACTCTACAGAGACACGCTCTCGTCGTGCTTCATGTTCCATGTGCTTCATATTTCTTGATTTTGTTTCTCGCCGTTTCAATGATCCGATGTCACCTGGCTACCATTCACCGTCCACACTTCGTTGAAGATTTGTTGCCTTTTGGAAGCTCGAGGATTTTGACACTTCACAGCTCCTCCGTGCTTGTCGGTCATCAGGTCATCGGCATTTGCACATCAGCGATCAGCGGACCAGAGTCCGCACCTGTTTGCGCTGATGGCGGTTGGCGGACATACATATGTAGCTGCTGGAGCCAGATGAACTGTTCCGTTGGATTGGGTTTTCTGCACTGCGCAAGCAAGTCCAGGATTCAGGAAGGCCCTGGACAACCTACTGCAGAATTGCTAATGTGCCTTGGATTCATCAATTGACTATTCAAGCTTCGCGCGTCACGGGCCAGGGCGTGTCAGAATCAGAATCCATATATAAGTACAGTCATTTTTGCGCTCACCGAAGCGCAACCTGCTGGGTCAGGCAACGGCCAAGCTGAGTCTATATTCCGAAGACTCTGCGTGTATTTTCGCGGGCATGGTGGGCAACCTCTTCCCACGACTTGCCCTGCACGGCCGCAACGACAGCAGCGATACCGCCGATGGCGCACGGTTCGTTTCGCCCTTTAACTGCCGTCGGGCTTTCCGCGCTCCATCGTTCCTTCTTGACCTGTGCCGGAAAGTACGCATCTGCTCTTGCACCCGCAGTTTTCTTGAAGGCGTCCAGGTGTACCTGAGATGCGTGAGATGGGCGTGGCTCGCACCACGGTGCATCCGTTTCCAGCATCAGTCGCTCCAATGGGACTTGCGCTGCAACAGCAAGGTTACTTTCCGTCTTTAGGCTGCAGCCATTTAGTCCTATGTATAGACCCATTTCTACCAGCTCTTCCATTTCCTTCAGGCTGCCATCGAAAGAATGCACAACCCCAACTCGGCCGCCGCCGATAGCGTGCTTTAGCGCTTGCATGCGCGGTCGCAGGATGGACACGAGATCATCGTGGGCGTTGCGCGAATGTAGAAAGAGTGGAAGCCGACAGTCCTCAGCCAGCTTAAGCTGCCGATCAAAGTACTTTCGTTGAAGGTCTGCCGGAGCAAAGTGAAGTCGATCGTAGTCCAGCCCGCACTCTCCTATGGCAACTACGGTACCTTTCCTTTTTGATGACTCGGCCGAACGTTCATAGCGGTGCTGGTCGATGAGTTCTTTTAACCCTTGGATGTACTTCTCCGAGCCTTCCGTAAACGCTTCGATCTCAGACACCCGAGTCGGGTGACAACCGACGGTGCAGAACAGATCTTCTGTTGGAGAGAGATGCAGTGAGTGGGTCAAGTAGCGTTGCATGCCCTTTGATTGTGGATTTTAGGCGTACCTTCGGAGTCTGACATGGCGATCGCCTCCTTTGATTCTTTCAGAGACCCGCTGGTGACCATTTGCGCCTCCACACCTGCGGCACGAGCTCTCGTGAGGACGTGCCGCAGATCTGCCTCGTGGGCTTGTTTCCCATTGTAGTGGCCCGAGAACATGCCATCGAGCAGATTGCTCCCAATATCTGGTACAATACCATCACAGCGGACGGTCGATTAGACTATAGATCTTCCTCATCGCATGAAACATCCCAGCTTGCACGCACCAACAAATCGAGGTGCGCTTGGCGGGGTCATGGTAGGCGAAGCCCGGACGGCGCGAGCGACATGACACCCAAGTTGCGGCAAGAGGCGGAGCTGTGCGCCGATGGAAAGCGTTACTACAAAGCCCACCGGCACGCTGATCCTAGCCGAAAAATTTGTATCCTTCAATTGCAATGCCCAGTCCCTTGGCGAGCGAACAACCTGAGAAAAAGATGAGCTTCCCACTTGACTTGACTCTGGCCACTCATCTCGAGGCCACGACCAAATTTTTGGCCGATGACTGTGGTCCAGTGGTGGTGGAGGGTGTGGCCTCTGCGGCGGTTTTGCGGAACACAACCTCTCGTGCTCACAGCCTGCAGTGGGTTTAGAGCTGGACCGCTTCAATATGTCGTCACATCATCTTCTGTCAGGCAAGGAACACCTTACACGTCGATGCTGGTCGCGGCGTCACTGTCAGCCATCCGCGCGACAAGAAGGCAGGAGAGTAGAAAAAGCAGGCATGGAAAAGTTTTCGAGGTTCAGGGATCCAGGGACAGGCATCCAGGTTCGTCAAGCAACGGCACACCGTCGACATTGGCTTCGGGTGTGCAACTTCTTACACTTTCATCGTTTCACTGCAGGTCTTCCTGACTCCGGTACCAGTACGTTGTAGGAGCGAATCATATACGGTCGGAAGGACCGAAATTGACGCACACAATCTGTTCGTCTTTCTTAGCCAGTTGGCGCAGGCAAGGTCTTTGCGCAGATCCTCACACCGGTAGCCCTCATTGTCGGCGTCATCCGGGCGGCCCTCGTCCTGGTTACTTTCGTAATATGGATAGTCCTCAATACACTTCTAGGGTCGATCAATGTGAGGAAAATCTCTTTCGCCCCTCATTCCTGGAGCATCATCTGACTCGGACGCTTTGTGCAGAGAGGTGTCAAGGCTTTCCTGATATCTGTATTCGGACGAGCGACATTATTCTGGCTCGGATTCGCCTGGTTAAATGCTGAAGTTATATCACTTCAGAAGCGAGGGTAAGGATGCTCACCTGGCAGCGTTCGTCCGGGCAGGAACTGACCATAATCGTCGCGCAGGCGTGCTGCCTCATCTGTACGACCACTTTCGAGTATCAAGCCCACAAAGGGCTCCATCATCGTGTCGAACTGGTCCAGTTGGGTCGATGTGCTCTACATTTCCATCCTGTTCAATCCACTTTTTCTAGCCCCTGTCGTGGCTCCATCTCCCACATCGGCGCAGAGTTCGCCTGCCCGCAGCCGCGAAAACAGCAGGTCAGCGTCCAACTCGCCCACGACCGCTCGTCGAAGAAATGCAGGTGCCGAGGTCGTCACCGAGGCGAACAACGCTCCCGCCAGCTTAGGTCCATCTTCGCGACTGCTGGGCTTCCGCAAAGTGTCCATGTGGGATATGATCACTGCGTCTGGTGAGACGCCGATGATTCGCGGGGACAAGAACGGTAAGCAAGATTTCAAGGATATCGAGACGCTCGCAAGGAAAGCAGACAGACCTGTGTGCATTTTCCCCGAACTTGTCACATCAAACAATCGAGGGCTGCTCCGAATGAATCCGATTTTTCCTGCATCATGGCGTGCCATGTTCCGAGCGACTGGCGCTCTGCGCCTCGGAGCCGGCCAACCGGACATTTACATCATCTCCATCAAGTGAGTAATCTACCTGCGAGTCGTTGATTCCATCATTCTGACACGATGGTATTCCCAGACACACCCCACCGAGCACGCAATCACCTTCTTCGGTGCTCAGCGTCCCTGGACAGCGCTTCAATCCACTCACTCACGTCTGGTCGCTCTGTGCTTCTCTCAACTTTTCGAGGTCGCTCCAGGTGCGGGTGCTCAACCCTGAGGAGTCACCCTCCTCTGAGGCTTTCGTCGCAGACGCTCTCGTGGCGACAACCAGTGCTGCAGATCCGATCAGCGAGCTCTGTGGAAACCTTATATCGCAATTGTAAGCTCGTCTCCTCGCGCTGCCTTTCTTCGCAGACTATGTGGACACCCTACGATGGATCCCTAACACCTGCGTCCCTCACCTTTGCAGATCGCGACTCAAGAGAACAGGCTTAGGCTGGGAGGACAAAGAATCATTCTTGGCCCTGTACCGTGAGAGACGGAAGCCATGAGAGGCACCAGAACAGTACCAAGATCTCATATTCTCATGGCAGTCTGCATTCATTGCTTTCATGTGACAGTGGGCTATGACTATGAAGCGTGAACTGACTGCATCGAGGCGAGAGCAGCTGCGGCCGTGAACGCTGCCTAAGCGCGGCGCTTGCAATGCTGCAGACAGGGGATGTGCGTCTTGATTGTGAGTTGTTTTGGCCTCGTTGGCCGTTCGCGTGTGAGATTTATGGGGTTGGTGGTGATACAAATGGAGTCAAACGAAAGGGGAGGCTGTAGCTGAGTGAAGGTCCATCGTTGATCATCAAGTCGACGCTAACGGTGCTTTTTGAGGAAAGCATAGCGATTGTTCAAGTTGAGCGTCTGTGTTGCAAGGGGCCACGCCTAGTAAATGGAGACGTTCTTGCTGAGCAGCCCCTCTGCGTCAGCTGGCACGCCGTCGTCGCTTGCCTTCGCGATCCTTGGCATTGCTGCCGGAGTCGCGTTGATGGTGAAATGTGGGCTTGCGTTGCCAGAGTCGCCGAAGAGCACGACAATGTAGTCGTTTCGTGTCTCGAGGTCAGTTGGCAGGGTGAAGCTGACGGTGCCGGCCCGCGTTGGGAAATCGTCTGCCAGTGTCCATTTCTCGTTGAGGCCGCCACTGCCGTCCGCAGGTTCGAAGCCAAGCTTGAGCATCGAAGTTGCATGTTCGAGCTCCGCAGGGAGGTCGCTCGTGTCCCTAGAAGCATGCACCAGAAGCACAGCTCAGCCACCACCTTCACAGGGCATGACAATGGGACTAGTCTGACTTACCATGTGACTGTTTGCTGTGAGCCAGCGGTCCAGACCTCCCCTCCAGCGGGCGAGGTGATGTGCGGGTTGTAGACAATACGCTCTGCGAGCGTCTGCTTTTCGTCGCGTTTGGCGTTCTCAGGATCCGCCGGGCTGCGCTGCAGCTGAATGCTGTCCCAAGCGCCAGCGTGCTGTGCGCTCAGTCCGCGAGCTACAAAACCATCGATGCCAGCGGTGCTGATGCGATCAGGCAGCGGGCTGGCGGTGACAGCTGTGGCTGCAAAGCTTGTGAACGCGAGAAGCGTGGCGAGCTGCATGATAATTTGTGTGTACTGCTTCTCTGGAATTTGGAAACGTGGTGCCAATGGCAAAAGTGGTGCCCTGTCGATTCTCAATGGATTGGTAGAGAGCCATGAATGGATGTGACATAAGAGGATGTCTTGGCTTTATATTGGGGAAGAGACGATCAAGCGGGAGCGGAGACGAGACGCGGGGTGCCGGAGGTGGGGCGGGGTGCCCGATGTGGTGCCAAACCCTCGTGCTGTGCCTTGTGGGCGCTACTGTGAGGACGGGCCCTGGACGAGCTAGGGAATCGCGCCCAGAATAGATATAACGGCTGCAGAAGACTGCTCTTTCTTCGATAAATGAAGAACACAGACACGGCAGCGAACATCCAGAAAGAAGCTGAACAGGCGAGACATGAATGGGAAATGCGGTTCGAGGCTCATATAAGAATGGGACGCGCACAGCACAGTAATAAGCCGAAAGGTCCATCATTGCACTATCCCACTATCGCATCGTCCATATCCCATCCCCATCCGCGTGGGCCAGCCTGCGCCAGTCCTTGATTCCTTAGTCAACATGGTGTATTGCTATTCCACTCGTCTGGCTGCGTAGTGGCAAGGGGTATTCGCTTTTTAGTCGGCTGAATTCTGCAACTCTGCACATGGACGCTAGGGGCTCCAGGCGCTTGACTGCCTTGAGAATGACTTGTCAGAAGCAGCATCCGCGGAGAACCTGAGAGCCAACCCCTCAATCCAGCGTCTTGCATTCGTGCGGCCCATGCTCGTTTCTGGTTGCCCCCCTCTCTTCCAAATGTATCACAGGCTCCAAGAACTCCCTCTGTCAGAGCAAGCGAAAGCCAAAAAAGGTGTGGTTGTGATGTTTTGGCCAGCCTTCGCCCACATTTTAGCGCGGTCTTGGAGATCCACACATTCCCATATTAGGCATGCGGGGTTCCGCTGTTGCAGGCCAGGTTGCTCCGGTCGCGTTCGTACGCTCTACCGCGCCACAGTTGGCGCGATGGTACCAAAGCAGTCAATTGTCTTCGACATTTGCCCGCTGCCGAGGCTCCAAGTCCTCAGGCCCCACAGGCATGCCGCGGACAGCACGCAGCCATCTCCAGCCAGCATGTGCACTGAATCGCTGATTTGCAGCGGAATGTGTGCGTGCATGTACCAATGCAACTTGACTATGTATGACTGTGTCGGGCCGCGTGCATAGTGGGTACTTTACAGTGATACATGGGTCTGCATGTGACGCGGTTTGACGCAGGCTAACGCGCTCCGATGAGTACAAGTCGAACAGCACCACCCATCAGGGCGCTGGTGCTTGGACATTGCTCAAAGACGCATGCTTCTCGTCCGCATCATCGCCACAAATATCCTCGAACTAGAGCATTTACTGAGCACGTCGAAGGCCCCTGCAGCTGGCAGCGTCATCAATATAAGCTGATGCGTTGGTATGGAGGGTGCGTGCAGGGGCGTGCTGCGTGCTATGTATGTCAGGCTATATCCTCGCCCAGACCGGATTGACCTGGGTGCTCAAATTCGAAGGCCTCGGAATAAAAGGATTCGGTCATTGTGTTCGTTCGCAAAGTGGGAACAAGCAGGTACATGGACTTCAACGTTGAGCCCATCAGGGCATCAGGTCCTATCCAGTCAGCTCCAACCCCATCGCAGATCGCTGGACTTGCTGCTAGGTGCACAAATTGCTGTATACTCGCACGTTGCACCTGTTGTGTACATTGGTAAGCATTTCCGGAATAGGGAGATGGAATGCGCCACGCGCTTGGCGATACTTCGCTGTCTGACACTTACTACGTACATAACATATGCAATCAGCTAAACACGATAGTTGCTTCAACAAGCATTGCTCACCTCTCCCCGCTCGGCGCCCAATGAAGCGTGAGCGCGTGAGCTTCTAGCTATAACGTGAAGCAGTCATATAGCATGTATGCATCATTCTTACACCCATGAATCATACATTCATCGATAATCGTTCACCGTTCACCCATCATGCGTCACGGTTGTAAGGGTTTCGTCGAGTTATCCTGCATCGTCCATCATTGATTGATTCATCGTTCTATAGAAGACGCTGCAGTAAGATGGGATCATATGGGTCGCGACGGCGGCGATGAACCATCGAAAGCTGTTCAATGCAATCTTAACTCTTGGGGCTAGAGGCTTGTGGCATTGATCACAATGAATCTCATGTTGACCAATGGTGTGAAATGCGAATGGCGATTGTGTTGATACTGTACTTGGAAGCTTGCAGCATGCGATCCAAAATGCTGAAGTTAATATCAAGCATTACTATATACGTCTGCGACTATGGTCTATTCAGCAATTGTTGCACATGGTATGAACGAACCAAATGCAAGAGAGAGCATTGGTGGTACTTTTTCAAACGAGTAGGAGGGAGAGGAGGAGGCCGCCGTATTGGAGGCCCGATTTGTCGAACATCTGCGTCGTGTACAGCGGGAACGATGTAGCCATTTCATTACGGACAAAGCCTTCGGCCGAAGTAGCAGATGATGCGTATTCCCCGTCACCTTCCAACAAGTACTGTTGGGAGCAGGTACAAGTCAGGAGGGTGTAAGAAGCATGCAGATTTTGGCCGTAAATCCGTCACTTACGTCCTGCACCGAGTTGAAGATGAAGCTGACGCCGATTAAGTCGAGGGAGAGGCCGATTACCGGCGCGATCCAATGAACCCAAGCGTACCCTTCCGTGAATGTGAACTGAGGAAGGGCAAATTGAATGTGAATTTTGTACGTGGAAGGTCTGCTCACATACTTAGTGTGCTCACAACGAGCATTCCAACTGTGCAGATGACGCCGTCTGCAACGCCATAGAAGAGCCTGGCTTTCGGCTCAGCAACGCCATTGTTCTTCCTCTGTGTCTCCGCATAAAGATGGGCATCGTGGAAGAGGAAAGCCAAACGCGATGAAGGAGCCGATGATGGGTCCGATGTGCGCCACGCCGCCATTACTGACGCTCCAGCCACCGATCTTTTCCAAGGCAATCGGATTGGTGCGGAAAAGGGGAAGATCAGAGACCACACGTAGGCGAGTCTGTGAAAATGGTGAAGTTCAGCGTCAGTGCCAGTACAGGTCTACAATCTTGGCGACCTCTCACTAAAGACTGAATACCAGGACTGTGGGCTTGCTGACGACAGCATTGCAGCCCTGACCGTGCTGGCGTGCAGCATACTATTTGCGCTAGACGTTTCCAGCTCCGCCGGTGAGCGGTATCTGTTGGATCCCATCTCCTTGCGAAGCTTCTTGGCTTTGCGAGTAAGCAGCACCGAGCTGCGCGTCTCGCACAGAAAGATGAGATCCAGAATAAAGATATCGCCGTTGATTATAAGCTGGGTGTACTCGATCCCATACCAGCCTCTCGACTGGACAATGTAGCCTGCATACAGAGGTGACTATAGGCAGTTCTTCAGTATCTTGTGCTCGTCGTTGTGGCAGGCTCGATACTCGCAGAACACTCACAGCAACAGTACCAACGACAGCAACAAGCGTGAAGGTTGCAGCTGGGAGGCCCAGCTCCTTGGAACTCCAGATGGATGCGAGCATGCCTGGGGCGATGGTGACGCTGCCGCACCAGTGATCCCGGATAGCACTTTGCCAGTGAAGGCAGTGCTATTGTTCCGTGCAAAGGCAACAGGAACGAAGAACACGACGAACAGGCCGTAGCAAACGAGGTAAACGGGTTGCGCGCCGATGAACTGAATTCCACGCACGGTGAAAACGTTCAGTGGCTCTGTGAATAGCTCTCCAGCACCGAACACGCGGCTCACCTCGCTCAACGGCCCATAACCACCGGCGCGAAAGCAAAGGCAACATTGAACAGCGAGAGACCCAGCTGACCGAGCTCCTGCACGGCACTGAGCTCTTGACAATTCTGCGCAACATCCGACCCGAAACAACAATCGCCAATCAGACAGAGGCACGTGAGGCAGATAAGCCCCGTATTGGCCCATTTCTCCAGTCAGACCAATCAATCGTAATCTCGGGATCATCGGCCTCCGAAGTGCCACCGCAGTCTGAACCAGGACTCGTTGCTCGTGTTATACAAGCAAAGGAAAGGTCACCCAAGCAGACTCACGCCATACAAATCGACGAGAATTACCTTCCCTCCTTCGCTCTGGTCGTACGCCTGCGACAAAGGACCAGCAGCACCACTATTACGGCGGGTCGAGCCGCTTTAGGGAGCAGCGGTATTCCGGTCAGCGCATGGATAGATATACGAATAGCGCCAAGCAGGTTGCTTAGCTGGCGGCGAATGCTACACTTGTAGAAGGGCGCGAAGCGCAAGCGCCAGTCGTCGCACCTGTGAAGGCATTTGTAGAGGCATTCTGTGACTTGACATTGTCATCGTCGACGTCAGCGGTTGCGTATTGCTTGCCGTTGAGGAAGAAGTCGGCACGAATATTGGGTTGCTTCCTTTGAACCATGTTTGTTAGCTTGCTCGCTTTGATCAACAAAACCCCGACCTGAGAGCGTTCCGACCGGATGAAGCGGGCCTAGTACTTCTATGCGAACATTCTCGATCCTTGAAATGCGGTCAGTCCAGGAAAACGAACTCATACGACCAGCTGGGATGCCGATAAAAAGGGTAAGAAGCCAACAAGACAAAAAGCGAGAAAGAGAATGAAGGTTCCTTCTCGAGCGAAGGGACTCGTTCGCATCTCTTATGTCAGAGCCCCGGTACTTGGTGACAGCCCGGACAGGGTATGTAGGGTGACTGGCCACAGACAGTTGGCGAAGCCGAGGCAGGTGGGATTTCTCGACGAGATTCGGGAGGCACGAGAAGCTTCATTACGCGAAAGTCGAATGTCTGACGAGCCGAGTCATTTGTTGGTCATCGTTTGGTGACGATTCGTCTGGGGGACTTTTTGACGGTCCATAAGTTCTTCTTTCATCATGGTTCATTATCCAGGATCCTCACCGACTGAGAGAGATTCTGTTTTGTTTTGGACCATGACAAGCCGCCATCGGCCGATACTTTCATCAGTGTGCATGTAGTAAAGACAACAAGACAACGGTAAGCTCTCCGCAATCCGCTGCTGCTCAAGGCCCGATGAAAGCCTCAATTCGGCGGCTATCGCGGCGCGGGAGATGGTATGCACTCTTGCAGGTGAACGCATCGTCGACCGATCAGCAGGGCCTAACGCCGAGCAGTGAGCGGAAGACCAAGCAAGATTACACAGCCGTTTTCAACAGAAAAGCCTCAGCGGACCCTGCTGGCCCCGAGCCGATCTGATGAGCCAACCAACCACATCCCGGGTATATATAATACATACATACCGAGAACTGAGCTGAGACCAACTCGAAATAGCCTGAAATGGCTGACGACGCTCCATGATAATCTCGCCTCATTTTAATTCCTACGCTATGTCGCCTCTTCAGACCCTAGATCAAGGAGGTCCGACCAAGAAAGCTAGGCCACAAAGAGAAAGTACCACAAAACTGGCGATCTCGCTGCACTTTCATGCCCGGACGAACATGGTCTACTTTGCAATATAGCAGTGGAACATACTGATCTTCTTTGACGGTGGGGGATGGAGATTTCATCAGGCGGATAGTATAAAGAGCCTACACACTTCAACAGGTCATATGTTGTACGAGGCCCGAGCTTTGTCGTTGTACGGGGAGGGTCCGACATATCTGAGTTCACCTGGTTGTTCGTGACACTAAGCGCAAAGGCTGAGCTCTTCTCAATGCATATCGCGCTGGCTGCACGCCTTCGATAGTCTGCCCAAACCAGGCATGTTTGGCCGCATCGAGCCAATCTGGTGCGCTATGACAGCTTTCTAATTCCAACCTCGACGCACACATCACTTGATCGCGACGATCGAAGAATATGTGTATTACTTATTTAGTACGTTTACATACGTTGATTACGAGTGCATGTTCGGACGTCGGTACGACAGTCCTCAGTTGCTCATCTATCGCACATTCTAGCCCGGCTGACGCCGTCGTCGGGACTGAATGTACAGCGCACTCTGTGACGAGCTATGCCCGACGGCAGAGGCGGCGCTGCTAGCGCGCGTCCCCAAGCGGGCAGTTTCCTCTTCTTTGATCTGAAACGACAGGACAAGGGAGGAGACCTCAGTGTCAACATTGCTCGTCCAGTCAGCAACACCCGCGAGAACAATGGGCAGCTCACCAGGTCCACATATACACGCGCCAGCTCGACAGCCCAGGCACGCTGTGCTGCAAAGTACATCTGCGCACCGTCACTAGCGTGTTGCTCCTCATTTATATCTTGGTTTCCAGCAGCTTCTTTCTCGTCTTCATCCGAGAAATCGGGTTGCGAGTACGACCTGCGGCGTTTGCTTACGCGTGGAGGATATTCTTGCCCGAGTAATTGCTGTTGCTCTCGATAAAGGTGCATCTCTTCGTCTTCATCCTCAGAGCTATCTTCGTCTTCCTCGTCCTCGGAGGCCGCGCTAAGACGCTCATCCCTTTGATCATCATCGTCACCGTCGCCGTCCAGCGTGGACGTCTTAGACGCTGTTCCAAGCAGCGCATCAACCTCAGCAACGTCAAGCTGAAAGTGAAGCCTTTCCGTCTGCCGCATCGCCAGCGTGCGTTGGCGCTTCCGCATGCGCACCTCGTGCATCTGCGCGCGATCGTCGATGCGCTGATCGGTGTTCCAGCCATTGTAGCCGCTGAACGCGCGCGCGACAGCCGTCTCAAAATGCGCTTTTGCCGCGGAGAGCGTGCGCGTCGGGACGAGGAGCAATGAAGCGAGGGACGGGCTGAGCGTAATGCCGTGCGCTGATGGAACGCGCCGTTGCCCGCGGTGTTCGCCTTGGTCTTGATCGCGTTCGTCATTGCGACTGTGGCGGCCAACGGGCCGGGCAGGGGTATCACCGGCCTCACATTCACCTTCGTCGTCGTCGTCATCATCGTCATCCAATTCTTTGTCGAGTATGGACGTAAGAGTGCCCATGGCCCATAGCTCGGCGCGCTCGTCTGACGCATGTGCAGAGATGAGCGTCAAGAGGCCCGCATAATGGTGCAGCTCTGGGTTGGCATTGTACGGGAACTTGTGCAGGGCTCTGCATGTGAAAGGTGCGGATAGCCCTCAGTATTGTGCGTTGGGTGCCGACAGATGGCAAGAGCATCACGCGGCAGCTAGCAAAGCAGAGCACTTACGCGTCCAGTTCTTCTTGCGCTTCAGAGTATCTGCCCAGTTTGCAGAGGTCCGGGACTAAGCGAGGCAAGATGAGAGGGCGCTTGAAAAGCGAGAAGCGATTCAGCACCTTCCCTTTTAAAATTGCACATTTCCCGCCGAAAGGGCACTCACGAAGGAAAGAACGCGTAGCCATATGACCTTCATATACCTTACTCTCGCTTCCGCTGCAGCTTGATTCGACGCCTCTTCGACTGCCTCTGAAGGCATCTGCTCGACACCATTCACTTGCTCTTCCTCCAGCCGCTGCCGCTCCGTCTCCGCGGCGATGTGAGAGCATAGCTTTAGTGCGTCTGCGAACCAAAAATTCGGTGGGAACTCGTGCGAGCGCATGAACACGCGCAGGGCGCGCGTCGCACGCTCATGGTCGCGCCGGAGCGTGCAGAGGCGGAAGAGGTCGTACAGTCTGCGCATCTGCGCTTCGCGCGTCGGCGAGTTGCGCGGCAGGCCGTCCAGGCGTCGAGCAGTGACGATCGGCCGTGCGAGCGCGCTGCGCGGTGGTACGATGCTCCCGCTCGGTCGCAGTGCGCGCGAGCTGGCTAGTGAGAGCGAGAGCGGGAGCGCAGACGACGCGGACTTCGCTGGGGCTCTGGAAGTGGAGGATAGCGACACATACGGGTGCGTGATGGAGAACGAGTCCGGGTCGAACGCGTCAGGTGGATTCAAATGGCTGAAGCGGAGCGTGCTAGTTTCTAGGTCGTGCGGAGGCGGCCCTGCAAAGTGCATGTTGCTGATTGTGCTGGCTGCAGGCTACACGCTGTAAAAGGTCATACACGTTCTTTCTGCCTTGCGAATGCTGCAGCGAGTGATTGAGCGGGAGACTTCTCGTTCGAGGATACTTTTAAAACACGGGATGTATCAGTGCGAATGTTTTCCAACCACAAGAGGGAAGTCCTTTGACGGCATACCAACCTTTCCTCTGGGACTGCTGCTGCGCGATCTGCTGTAGCTCGGCATCTGATACTGTCCCCGACTGTTGGGCCTGCTCAATGCGGGCCTTGCGTAGGAAGTCGTGCGCTTTGGCCGTGTTACGCGCCTTGGCAATGTAGTATCCGAATCCGGCGCTGAAGACCAGGGCGGTCCAACTGCAGGGCAGAGGCGCAAGCATGTATCGTAGTATCAGTGTCTAGACGCAGGTGAGCCCAAAAGAGGGAGACTGACGAGAGGAATATGAAACGGGGCGTATTGTAGAACGAGCGTAGAGCAGGGGGCCGACTGGCGGCGGTCCTGGATGTGCTGAATGCTACGCTACCACGCATGCCGGGGGTTTCGGAGCGTTTATGAATGAGTTAGAACAGCGGCCGCGATGCTGTTCCCCCAGGCTCCCTTCGTTACGCTCACTCCGAGAGCTGTCGACCGCTGGACCGCGCTAAACGGACTTGGAAGACACGTTTTTGTAAGAAGTCAGCTCCGGATGTAGCAGTTGCGTCGATGCCGTCGGACACTGTGCTGTTTCCCAGCCACAAGACCGACAATGATGGATGAGTGGGATTGACCACGGCATCATGAAGAGATAGTGCCAAACCAACACCTTGGGAGTTTGGTGTTTGTGAAGGGAGGTTGGCGGAACGAATGTCACTTAACCCTAACTTGTGATCAACAGAAAGGTCGCAACTATTATGAACCAGAGACGTCGCGTTCCTGATCAGGGAGTTGAGTCGTGCCTGGCGTATCACTTGACTGGTGGCAGGCATGGGGTGTGTGTATGTGTCCATACAGGCACTTCCGGTGCCACCCACCCACCCACAACTTCAGAGGCTCTGGTGCGTGTGTGTGGTAAGAAGTATATCCATCATGCAAAAGTCCCCTATGCAATTACACACAGTAGCTAGCAACCCCAACAAGAGTGACCCTCATCATCATCAACCAAGACATAACCCCTTCACTTGCATTCGACCGCGGGGAAGGCAAGGGCTAATATTTATGAGAGACGCAGGCAGCAGGGAACAGCACTTTCCATCTCTCCCCCCTCTATCTTGCACCTTGGCCTCGGCTACGTCGCAAACCTCTGCACCTGCAAGTCCATCCGTCGTTCACTATGACTGAGCACGCCTGGAACGTCGAGACTGATGCCTCTGTCCAAGTCAATGTCAACGCCGAAGAGACGCGCGGCCGCAGCGTCAGCCGTAACGAGGAGAACGGCACGCATGGAGATCACGCCGAGCAAGAGGTGACCGAGACATCTGCGTTGCTTGGATCGAATCACGTGGAGAGCGCGAGTCGGCATCGTCTGAACAGAAGCAGGTAAGTGGCCTTGTTCGCACACGTGCTCTCCTCTTCCTTTCTTGACTTGGAGTTAGCTGACGCCAGTGTCACCTGTCGAATGGACTCCCCTCTTGCGAACACAGATCGTATATGGAGCAGACCGAATCAATCGGGCGGAGCCTCCTGCGAAGCAGCGGTCGCCCCTTGAGCTTCCTGGGCGAGCGTATCAGTCAGCAGCTGTCACCCGCCCGACCCAGCTTCCCGTCCAGCATCAGCGCCTGGCCGCAGCCGCGACAGCGCAGTCACCGCAGTGCTTCCGCATACGACGAGCAGACGTTCCAGGACGACCTCGTCGCACGCGATATTGGCAACGGTGTGCGCGTCTGGTACGAGTCGTACACCACCATCGACTGGATCCACGACGCCATCAAGGAGTCTTCCCGCCTGCGCAGGCTGCGCGAATTCAAGGGCATCCGTGGCGCCGCGCGCAACGCGTGGGACCGCTTCCAGGGCTGGCTCGTCGTCTCCATCATTGGCGTCCTCACCGCCTTCATCGCAGGCGGCGTCGTGCAGTCCGAAGCGGTCCTCTTCGACTTCAAGGAGGGCTACTGCGAGCGAGATTGGCGCCTCGCAAAGCGCTTCTGCTGCCCGTACGCCAACCATCCCGACTACGACAAGGGAAGCGTGGCATTGGCTGCGGCAGGCGCACCAGGCCTGCAGACGCCTCGTTGGAGTTACAAGAGCGCATTCGCCGGAACGCGCATCAATCCTTCCGGCAGCGGTATGGCGAGCTTGATGTCGAACGGCATCGGCACCGGCTTTGGAGGAAGCATGTTGGCTGGTTGGGCTGGTCCAGTCGCGGGAAGTCCGGCGTGGAAGAAAGTCGCTGTTGGCGCCGGCGCGGGTGCCGTCAATGCCTCTCGCTCAGCTGCTACCACCATGCTTGGCGCGCTCAGGATAGACCCGAGCAGCGAGAATGAATCCTGCCCGGGATGGGTCACCTGGTCTCACGCCTTCAAAATAGACGGAAAGGAGGGTTGGATCTTCGAGCACGGAATATACCTCGTCATCGCCGTAAGCTCTGCAGCTACACACGAAGCATCCGTCCCCGGGTTTGATGCTGACTTCCCCTATCCAATCCTTGCACCGGTCACCTAGATTTTATGGGCCACCATCGCCTCTCTCCTCACTATCTATTTGACGTCTTCTGAGTTGTACCTTGCACCCAAGTCCCCTGCCGTCGACGCGTCGAAACCCTCGACCCGGTCCGGCACGCATGGCGCGCAAGGAGACCACGCGCGAGACGACACGGGAAACGGACATTCTGCAGCCGCCTACAGCATCAACGGGTACGGAGCCATCGATGACGCTCCTGCTCGCGACTTGGCAGATGTCGGAAACACCACTGCACTCCCGCCAAAACTGCTGTCGCAAATCGCACAGGAACAACGCGCCGCGGGTGCGTTGCCGCCTAGAAAGGTGCTGTACTTCGGCAGCGGCAGCGGGATCAGCGAAATCAAGGTCATCCTCAGCGGCTTTGTTATTCATGGCTATCTGTGAGTGTCGCACCACGTGCACACACCCTCCCAATCTGTCCCACGGGATCCTGCTGATTTCAATCACCACTGTGATTCTCGGGCATCCATTCACAGTGGGTTTTGGACTCTGTTCACCAAAGCGGTCGGCCTCACGCTCTCGGTCGCCTCTGGTCTGAGTCTGGGTAAGGAGGGTCCGTTCGTGCACATGGCCTCTTGCGTAGGGAACATCGTCTGCCGCATGTTTGACAAGTTCCACAAGAACGAGGGCAAACGTCGCGAGATGCTTTCGTGCGCCTGTGCCGCTGGTGTCGCCGTCGCATTCGGCGCGCCCGTCGGTGGTGTCCTATTCTCGCTCGAAGAAGTGTCGTCGTACTTCCCCGCCAAGGTCATGTTTCGCTCCTTCTTCTGCGCCATGGTCGCCGCAGCGACGCTAAGGGCCATCGACCCGTTCGGCACGGGCAAGATCGTCCTGTTCCAGGTGACATACGACAAGGACTGGCACTCGCACGAGCTCGTCTTCTTTGTCCTCATTGGCATCTTTGGCGGTCTTTACGGCGCAGTCTTCACGAAGCTCAACATGATGTGGACCAAGAATGTCCGTGCCAAGTCGTGGATGGCACGCAGGCCTGTGCTCGAGATCGTCTTGATCACAATCATCACGCTGATTGCCTCGTTTTTCAACGGGTACATGAAGATGGGAGGCGCAGAGCTGATCGCGGACCTGTTCAGCGAATGCCATGAACACGAGTCGCTCGATGGTCTCTGCGTCGCGACGCCGTCCCAGATCAGGCCATTAATCGGTTCTCTCGCATATGCCATGGTTGCCAAAGGCTTGCTGACTGTCATTACCTTCGGCATCAAACTCCCGGCTGGCATCTTCATCCCCACCCTGGCAGTCGGGGCTGCCTTCGGGCGCATCGTCGGCCTGCTCCTGCAGTACACCCAGTGGACGCAGCCCGATCTGCCCTTCTTTGACTTTTGCTCTTCAACCGACAGCGCGTGCATCGTACCCGGCGTGTATGCCATGATCGGCGCAGCGGCTGCCCTCTCCGGCGTCACACGCACCACCGTCTCGCTCGTCGTCATCATGTTCGAGCTGACCGGCACGCTGACGTACAGCATCCCCGTCATGCTCAGCATTCTGATTGCTCGCACAATTGCCGACGCACTGGAGCACAAGGGCATCTACGACCTCGTTATCGACTTTAGTGGCCTCCCGTACCTTGATGCAAAGGCGGAGTACATCTGGTCAAACGTTTCCGTCTCCGACGCGATGGACACCAACGTGGAGGTGATCCGCCTCGATCAGGACAACACCGTCAGCACGCTCGAGCGCAAGCTCGCCCGTCTTGCACTCGGTCTAGGCTACACCGACGGAGGCTTTCCCATCGTCATCCCCAAGGCGGGTGGCAAGCTCAAGATGGTCGGCTACATCGCCGCGCCGGAGCTGGAGCACGCGTTGCAAAAGTTGCACCAGGAGGCCGCGGGTCTCGACGCCGAAACGGTCGAGTGCACGTTTAACAATCTGGCCTACCTTAACGTGCGGCAGTCTGATGCGGTTTCGCCTGGCGGCGAGGGCGCTGATGCTGATGGCGAAGTGGGACGTATGCGTGATTCGATGGTGTTCTCTCCGACCTTTGTTCAGGATCCGAACGACTTGAGCAGGTTCGTTGACAAGGCGCCGATATCGGTGCAGACACATTCGCCGCTCGAATTAGTGCATCAGTACTTTACCAAACTCGGCGTCAGGTACCTCGTTGTCAATGATGACCAGGGCAGCTACAAGGGTGTCATTTTCAAGAAGCGGTACGTGCTCTGTGAGCGTCTGGCAGTTGGAGATCTAGATGGCCACTGACAACGCATGTTTCCGCTACATAACAGCTATCTCAAGTTCTTGGAGGAAGTACAGGCCCAAGCTCACTGATTTACGCAGCAGCAGCTCCGTAGCCACATGTACGATATCCATGCATACCACATATCGAGTCCGAGCGAGCCCATTGTTAAGGTCAAACATTGTACCATATCATCTAAGCGTTATCGCGGGCAAGCGGTAAATTCAAGCTCGGCCGAAGCCGACTAGAGCATGCAGCTTTGTCCGCGCTGTCATCTCCCAGACAACATAAGTTCGCACATGGCCAGCGAGGGGTGCGAGCATGATATTGTACAACCGCTGACACATGCTGCAAGTGGATGAGACGTTCTCTCGGTTTCCAGGCCCATACGCTCCATCTCGTCAGTTAATCGCTCTTAGGCGGAGAGTTGGGCCCGCCAGCCACAGGCTGGCCCCCACCACCGACGGAGGCCTCCACGCCTGCTCTACCACCGCCGACGATCAAGCGTGGCCGCTCGACTACGAGCCGCTCGCCTTCGTACATACGGTTGATGAGCGCGCTGCGTCGCAGCACCTGCAGGTCCTTCAGCGCTGTGTGGTAGAACGCTGTCACGCGCTCCACATCGCTGTGCGCCGCGGATGGCTGCGGCTGGTGGGCGCCTGTTGCTTCGCGCGATGCTGCTGCTGCGGAAGATGATGATGACCCTGGCGAAGATGATGATGACGCTGTATTTGACGTGAGGATAGATGGTGGCGCACTGGTAAGTGCCGCGGGTGATGCAGGCGTTGTCGTGTCGCCCGCCTTGGAGTGGGGGGACGAGGATGCAGCTTGTGAAGGAGGAAGCAGATTGGACCGGAAAAGATCCCGCGACCGCCGCAGAAAGTATGTTCGGAAGTTGTAGGAGGACTGCAAGGATAACAATACAATCGGAGCGGTCACCTTTGCGTCAGTGTTCATTCCTTGGGGGGTGAGGAGTCGATGCCTTTGGGCTTGTGACCAACTCACGAATGACTGCGCGGTGCTCAAATACTGCCGGTAGAGCTTGAGGACTTGCGCCCGTGAGGGGGCTGCCGGGCTACTCATTTTCAATTGAAACTGCGTGGATGCTGGCTGGGTTCGACGAGCCAGTATGCATTCGTTTACACTTGTCTAGATATAGGCAAAGCTTGAAGAATGGTTACCACACAAGGCTCACTCCACGAATCGATGCCTACAATCAAGGAACTGTTCCAGCTTTGACGAAAGTGCGTCCTCTGCAAAAACGCGATGATGAGATACTGACAACCGCCCAAAGGTTTGAGATGCACCAGAACTAACTCGTTGAACTAGGCTAAAGGGAGGTCGGGCGGAAGCCGTTGAAAGGTGAGCGCGGCGCGGTGCCACTCAACGCCAGGACTTGACTTGCGTGGCCTGTGCAACGTACAAGCGGGACACCGCATAACACTGGGAGGCTTCGACCACGTCACCACCTTTCCAGGACTCCAGGCAACGTTGCTTCCAGTGCACATTCTGATGGCACAACAACATTTTGCCAAACCACCTGCTATCGCTTGCAAGCTCTCTTCCACCACAGCCCAAGAATCCAAGAGAGGACTGTGCACATATACGAAGGAACGCAGCTGGTATCGACTCGTGCATTTATAGAGCGCGCAACCCACATTTTTCCAAGAGGCCATTCAACGAAGCGAGTGGACTCGACCCTTCGAGCGCTAATCACCACCATGGCGGACGCTCCAAAACAGGAAACCAACCCGCCTCAGGGGACTGCCCCTGAGAGCAAAGAGGAGACAGCCACCGCCATTCTGCGGCAGAAGAAGTGTGAGTGCTGAACACCAGCACGTACTGTGGTGCGCTGTCGC
Source organism: Tilletiaria anomala UBC 951 (assembly GCF_000711695.1). Taxonomy (NCBI): domain Eukaryota; kingdom Fungi; phylum Basidiomycota; class Exobasidiomycetes; order Georgefischeriales; family Tilletiariaceae; genus Tilletiaria; species Tilletiaria anomala. The sequence goes on from NW_013547011.1 coordinate 107,899, forward strand.
GATGGGCCGGGCTTGTGAGGGTGTCCGCCGCCACATTGCGTGATGCGGCCCGCAATACTCGCGCTCAGCTACTCTGTACTTATTACTGACATGAAGGAATATGTTACTGACACCATCGCTGTCTGGATTGTAGCTCCAAATAGACTCTTTGTCGAGGATTCCACCACGGATGACAACTCAGTGGCGTGTCTCTCAGAAGCCAAGATGGAGGAGCTGGGGCTCTTCCGAGGCGACACCAGTGAGTTCCACGAATCATGCTAGACACCCTTTTTTCTAACCACAGCTATGCTCCTGTGCAGTTATTATCCGTGGCAAGAAGCGTCGTGACACTGTCCTGATCTGCTTATCAGACGCCAACACGGACGAGACCAAGATTCGCTTGAACAAGGTCGCCCGCAACAACTTGCGCGTTAAGCTCGGCGATCTCGTTACGATCCACGCATGCCACGACATCAAGTACGGCAAGAGAATTCACGTCCTTCCTTTTGACGACTCGGTTGAAGGCCTGACCGGCAACATCTTCGATGTTTACCTTAAGCCTTACTTCCTAGAGGCGTACAGGCCCGTCCGGAAGGGGGACACCTTCACGGTTCGTGGCGGTATGAGGCAGGTCGAATTCAAGGTCATCGAGACCGACCCGGCGGAGTTCTGCATCGTCGCACAGGACACTGTCATTCACACAGAGGGCGATCCCGTCAAGCGGGAAGATGAGGAGGCCAATCTGGCAGATGTCGGGTACGATGACATTGGAGGGTGCAGGAAACAGATGGCTCAAAGTGAGCGCTTCGCATTCGTAGCTTCACTCGAGTTATGTGCTCACACATACACAACCCCTCTACAGTTCGTGAAATGGTCGAGCTACCGCTGCGCCACCCGCAGTTGTTCAAGAGCATCGGTATCAAGCCGCCTCGCGGTGTTCTCATGTTCGGACCCCCCGGTACCGGTAAAACGCTCATGGCGAGAGCAGTTGCCAACGAAACGGGTGCCTTCTTCTTCCTCATAAATGGTCCAGAGGTGCGTACCTCACCTATCGAGGTCCCGGCAGTTGCGGAAACTAACGTTGCCCATTTTCTGTAGATCATGAGTAAGATGGCTGGTGAATCGGAGTCTAATCTGCGAAAGGCATTCGAGGAGGCCGAAAAGAACTCGCCAGCCATCATCTTCATCGATGAGATTGACTCAATTGCGCCAAAACGTGAAAAGACAAACGGAGAGGTGGAGCGTCGTGTCGTCTCACAGCTGCTCACGCTGATGGATGGCCTCAAGGCTCGGTCTAACGTCGTTGTCATGGCCGCCACCAATCGACCAAACTCAATCGACCCTGCCCTGCGTCGTTTCGGACGATTCGACAGGGAGGTCGACATTGGAATCCCTGACCCTACCGGCCGTCTTGAAATTCTTCGCATTCACACCAAGAACATGAAGCTGGGCGAAGATGTTGACCTCGAGCAGATAGCGGCTGACACGCATGGTTATGTCGGATCCGACATCGCCGCGCTGTGCTCGGAGGCGGCCATGCAGCAGATCCGTGAGAAGATGGACCTCATCGATCTGGATGAGGACACGATCGACGCCGAGGTTCTCGACAGCCTCGGCATCACCATGGAGAACTTCCGCTTTGCTCTCGGTGTCTCCAACCCGTCGGCCCTCCGCGAAACAGTCGTTGAAGTGCCTACTGTGACTTGGGACGACATTGGTGGTCTCGAGAAGGTCAAGCAGGAGCTGCAAGAGACCGTGTCCTACCCCGTCGAGCACCCGGAGAAGTTCCTCAAGTACGGCATGTCCCCATCCAAGGGCGTTCTCTTCTACGGCCCGCCCGGTACGGGTAAGACGATGCTTGCCAAGGCTATCGCCAACGAATGCCAGGCAAACTTCATCAGCATCAAGGGCCCTGAGCTGCTTACGATGTGGTTCGGCGAGTCAGAAGCGAACGTCAGAGATGTGTTCGACAAGGCACGTGCTGCGGCGCCTTGCGTCATGTTCTTTGACGAGTTGGATTCGATCGCAAAGAGCAGAGGCGGCAGCCTGGGTGACGGCGGTGGATCGTCGGATCGTGTCATCAACCAGATCCTTACCGAGATGGACGGCATGAACAGCAAGAAGAACGTGTTCGTCATCGGCGCGACGAACCGGCCGGACCAGATTGACTCCGCCATTCTGCGTCCAGGTCGTTTGGACCAGCTGATCTACATTCCTCTCCCCGACGAAGCCTCGCGCTTGTCCATCCTCAGTGCCACGCTCAAGAAGTCACCCATCTCACCGAAGGTCGACCTGTCATATCTTGCCAAGCATACGCACGGATACTCTGGTGCCGACCTGGCGGAGATCTGCCAGAGGGCTGCCAAGCTCGCCATCCGCGAGAGCATCGAGGCAGATATGAGGGCAGATCGCCAAAAGAAGGAGGCTGCCGCTACGGGCGGAGACGTCAAGATGGAAGAGGACGCAGCACTAGATGACCCCGTTCCCGAGATCACACCCGAGCAGTGAGTGTCACATGCATCCATGCAGCTGTAGCGGAAGCCTACTCACCCATGCCCTTTCTTTGCACCGGCCCGCGCACAGCTTCGAGGAGGCCATGCGCTTCGCGAGGCGAAGTGTGTCTGACGCTGACATTCGTAAATACGAGTTGTTTGCGTCCAACCTACAGCAGACGCGGGGCTTTGGCAGCGCGTTCAAGTTCCCAGAAGGTGAGGGCGGCGCAGCGGGCGGCGCGAGCGGCGCGGCGTTCGGTGCGGACGCTGCGGATGACGACGACCTGTACGCTTGAGCGTTAAGCCGTGTCTGTCCCTGTCTGGCGCTGGCGTGTACGCATGCCGTTGCGAACACGACCCCGACTTGACGTTGGCACGAGCGCGATGAAATGTAAAGAAATTGATACGAGCCCATTCTACAACCATATCGTTGATCTCCTATCCACCTTGCTTACGTATCCGTGTACCAAACCCGAACCCTGCGCAAGGCAGGCTCGCGTCGAAACGAATCTGAGCATGAATCCTGGGAGGCCCTCACCGCATCTGGGCTTGGCCACCTCTTTAGACACTGTCTGATCACGGCTACTGGCGATCTGAACATCGTGTGTACATACTGTATCATGATATGAGCACGTCTTTTTCGAATATGGACACAGGATTGTACCTCTTGTTGGCCAACTGCAACCTTGCGCCCTCGCGGGGAAAAGGTGGTGTTGCGACCGCCGGTGCTCACCGTAGGGCAATCCCCAGAGGTGCCGAGGCACTCTACGAAGGCAGAGATGATAGCTAGATTCATACAAGTCAGAGGAGCATGCAGGCACATATACTACGATAGTCCACCAGCAGTGATCACAGGGGAGAGATGCCATGCCGTGGCGGGGCTGTACAAATATGATCACGTGACCATTCCCGACAATTCACAACCTTGACGGGTGTACTGCATGTGAGAGTGTGGATGACGGTGGGGCGGCATGGGTTCAACTCTGAAAAGATGGGTGTGTGTTGTACTGCCTTCTGCAGTGCTGTCAGTTCCTGATGTTCTACCCGTTGTCTAACCCGTTCCCAGCACTTCCAGTAGGCTCCCCCAGTGCTAGCGCTACGACTGTGAGAGATCAAGAGGGTGCCTGTAGGCTGCAGCCGCGCGCTTTGGGGCCTAGAGAATCCACCAGAAACGATCGACATGAGCTTTCCGCAATTCACACACACCAGATACACCGATGTATAGCCCAACGTATAGATCCAGACGCTTTTTTTCTCATCCTTAGGAGTTAGAGTGGACCACTAGCGCACCCCTGCTGGAACAGCGGTTAAGAGAAGTGGTGCGCAGTGCGCCCTCTCAGCTCTCTTCCCGAAGCTCGTCCGACTGCGCTTGTTCGCTCCGCAACAAGTATTCGTGTGGGCGCGTGCACTTTGCACCGGAGACTCCGTGAGGCTACTTCCTCTTGCTTTTCGCTGGGCGCTGATGGCCAGGGCTATGCTGACCACGACAAGAGCTGCTGCTTGCGCCTGGCGCCAGACCTGCAAGTTGCGACGCCATGCTGGCTCCAGAGTGTATAGAGGGTTAGGGGCGGGCTGCATGCGCATAGACTCCCACCTTCCCGTGTACGTACCGGTGGTATTGCATAGTCATACCCGTGAGAGGCAGGCGTATGGCATGCAGTTAGCGTGCCTCATCATCAGGCGAGTTCGTTTAAAAGGCGTCCTGCTACCTGTATATGCACTCTTGCAAGCCAATGCGGTATATATATTCGACCATAGGTCGAATCGCGAGCGTTGCAACCTCGCCTCCTTGATAGTATCGACCGCCGTCCTGCTTTCGTGAATGGTACCTTGCGAGATGGTTGCGCGGCTCGGCCAGTTAGCTGGCGCGCTGGCGCTTCTGGCGACGCGCGTCGCAGCAAACTATGTCATTGACGGTCACGATCTCCCAGACGACTTTGTCTTTGGTTGCGGAAGTGAGTGGCTTTGGCAGACATGTGGACGAGAGGAGCGCAACAAGAAGTACGACACTGGACTGACGACAGTACCTCTTACCACGCTTTCGCCCTTGCAGCCTCCGCGTACCAAATCGAGGGTGCCACAGGGACCCAAGCAAAAGACGGTAAGGGGGTTAGCATCTGGGACACGTTTGCGCACGGAAAAGGTCTCGGTCACATCGCACTGGACGCGGACGGTGATGTCGCCGTTGACTTTTACCACACGTACCCCAAGGACCTGCCGCTCTTCAAGGAGGCGTTCGGCATGAACCAGTACGACTTCACCATCTCCTGGACGCGCATCCTGCCCAACGGCACCGGCCACACGGCCAACGAGCACGGTGTGGATTTCTACCGCAACGTCGTCAAGACCGCGCACGACAACGGCATGACGGCTGCGTGCACGATCTACCACTGGGACCTGCCGCAAGCACTGCAGGACAAGTACGGCGGCTGGGTCGACAAGCGGGTCGTGGCTGACTTCAAGAACTACGCGGATGTCCTCATGGGCAGCCTCGGAGACCTGTGCGATGACTGGATCTCGATGAACGAGCCGCGCACATTCTGCACCGAGGGATACGGCCCGGACCCAGTTTCTGCGCCGGCGCTCGCGAACGCGACATACGAGACGCAGTACAAGTGCTACCACAATGCGCTGCTTGCGCACTCGGAAGCACATGACGTCTTCAAGAAGAAAAAGAAGGAAGGCAAGGTCAAGGGCAGGTTCGGCATCAAGATCGACGGCCAGCCCGGCGTGCCGATGGACCCGAGAAGCGAGGCGGACAGGCTGGCGCTCGACCAGCACCACGCATTCGAATTCTGGGAGGTACCCCCGTTGGTGAACGGCTCGTACGGCGAAATCTTTGCAAACTACCTTGGCGACGCACTGCCCAAGTTCACGGCGGAGGAGAGCAAGAAGCTCGCGGGCTCGTATGACTTTGTTGCGTTCGATGCGTACACCTCTATCTGGGTCGGCGCGCTGGATAGCCAAGACGAGCATGACTGCAAGAGGAACCAGATGTCGAACTTCTACCCGTCGTGCGTCAACGCGTCTAACTACAACAATGACGGCTACCTCATTGGCGTGCCCACTGAGAGCAACTGGAACTTCCGCGCCAACGACACGATTTTCACCGGCCTGAAGTACATGCACGAGCACGGCATCAAGGCCTACACCGTTGGCGAGAACGGCATGGGCAGGCGCAACGAGAGCCAGCTCTACCTCGCCGAGCGCATCGTCGACCCGGAGCGCGTGGACTGGTACAGGTCCACGTTCAAGAACATGAAGTGGGCGCTCGAGGCCAAATTGCCTCTCATTGGCTTTACTCCGTGAGTTTTAATCTTCACGCATGCATCTTGAATTTGTGCTCATGTCACACGAACTTTCTCCTTTGCCTCTCTCCCTGCATCGGCGCTTGGGCTGTGCTAGCTGGAGCTGCCTGGACAACCTCGAGTGGAGCGAAGGCTACGGTATCAAGTTTGGCCTTATCGACTCACCGTCCGGTTACAACCAGACGCGCACGCCCAAGATGTCGGCAGCGTACATCAAGGCTGTCATGAGCGGCCAACAGCACTCGCAGTATCCATATTTCCCCATGTCCGGCGTTTGATGAGGCCGCGCGGATAGACGGACTCTCACGATCGAGGGCGAATGGATGATCATGAGCACGATGGAGCAGATCCTTTCTCAGGCACCAGGTACCATTCATACCTCTCCACGAACCTTGTTCGAATGTGGAGGATTGTATCGTTGCCGGAAATCCACCCCCATATGAGTGGCACAAACCAAATCTTTCATTTCTCGTTGAAACATCTTTAATGTATAGTAATGCTGGCCATGTTACATGCGGAGATACGCGGAGCACATGCACACTGCAAAGGCGAGCGGGGAGGCACAGACCGTGTACGAAAGTTAGATCTTGTGCTTCGACGCGCATTGAACCACACTCGAACGACACTCACTAAGTGATTTGTGGTGATATAATGCATCATTGGCAGAACGATGCCGTTTACCATTGCAGCTCGGTAGTGATAGCAGCCGCGACAACAGCTGCGCAGACGGCCCCCGCAGCGCTCGCTTGCGATCTGCTTTGTCCGGAGGCTGCGACGGCGCCGCCGCGGCGGAGTGGGTTTTGCCGGTGCCTTGTTTGTGTCAGCGAATCGTGCCCCGCGACGGTGTTGTTGGCGCGGCTGACGAGCGCAGAGAAGCTCGGCGCGTGCGTGATGCGGTGTGCAGATACGGGCGCGGTGATCGAGTGCACCGGTTTTGGGCGCAGGTTGAGGAGCGACGTCGCTGCCGTCGATGCCGATGCGGACGCTGATGCCGGACCTTTCGAGGTCGGCATCATGAATGACGATGGGCGATAACGGCGCGCTGCGGCTGCAATAGCGATCAGAGAAGCGGAGGTGTTCGTTGTTCGGCGCTGGGCTCTCGCGCTTGTGCCTGCTCCGAGCTGCGAGGAGAGAGCCAGGCGCTTACTGAGGGTTGTGGCTGCCTGCATTGTCGAAATTGAATGCGTGCAGAGCTGTGTGCTACTTGCTTGCTTGCGTATGAGTTGAGCGATATGCACTTATGTGTATTGCAGGATTGGATTGTGCAGTTGCAGCCGAGGTGTGTGGCAGGGAGGTAAGGCAACGAAACCGGACAGATGCTGGGGTTGGTCACCTTAAATACAGGCAGTCTCGCGTCTCTGGCTTGGATGAGCTTGCGAGGAGGATTACAATGTCCGGTCTATGGGAGAGCTTCGATACCGGCACCGTCTGAATAGGGATCGTCGGCGACGAGTGATCTGAAACGGAAGGAAAGGAGAGCATTGGCCTTGGTTGCCTGAGACGGCGAGCTCACTGTTTGTTAGTATTCGGCGATGACGGACATGGCATTTCTCCAAATGACTCGTCAACTGTTTATTTTTAATTTTTGATTTAGACTGCTTCTGCTCTGCGTCAGCCAGTCCGCCAGTCTCCAAAAAGTGCGGGGGAGAATGACGTAATGTTAGAACGGGTGGAAATCAACAATGTCATTACGTAAGCAAGTAGGGTTGCTTTACATGCGGTGGCGGACAGAACCTTGTTTGACGGATGGGTTTTACAAATCCATGCCAAGTTGGACACTTGTTTCTTTTATTCGCTTTTTATTCCATTTCCTTTCTTTTTATTTTACTGGGGGAGGAGAATGCGAGGATCTCTTTTGATCGGGGTAGGATGTGGCCTCCCTAAAAATCTGGCCGTGCGGCCCGCACAAGAGAACTCTCGTCTGACTTTGCCTTTCTCTTCCCCACTCCCCACTTCTCTTCTACAATGCTAGCGTAGGCGCCCAAAGGGCCGCAGAGAGTCGTCTCTCCGCGGCCCTGACCCACCCGGCACTTCTGCACTCGGCATTCTGTCGGCTTGTAGCACCTCGCCTTCTCCAGTCCTACCAATCGCACAACACATCATTTGGGCAAGCAAATGATCTTACATCCTGATTCCATCGGCGTGAGAGCCTCTTTCGAAGCCGCTCTACCAGGCACCGTCAACGAAATCGCATATCCATTCCTGCTGCTCCTCCTGCCCGGTCACCTCTCCCTCTCCGCCCTTCTTATACTCTCCGCATTCACTGGCCGCAACGGCGACGTCCCTCTCGCTTCTCCACTGGACCTTCGCTCGGGGCCCGCATACCCACCACCTGACCGCTCCCCTGACTCCGACTAGTCGTTCAACATGGGTGACGTCCCCGCTCATCTCCTCGAGCTGCCGCTCCATCTCGGCACGATGTCCTTTGGCGCCATCGTCATGGGCATGGCCGGCCACGACATCCGCCTCTTTCACATGATCCGCCATAACCTCGCTGGTTCTTCCATCGGCGGGCAGTTCAGCCTTGAGGACAATGGGTTAGGTCGGGTCGATTTGTGAGTCTTGACGAAAGGGATGGCTCATTTCAGAGAGCTCAACTGCCGCTTTGCATGTCGTGAACGCGCAGCGCTGCGCTCGTCATCGGTGCCATCACGTTCGTATGGGGGATCATTTGCATCCGCCTGTGCGTTGGGCAGTTTAAAGGCCGGCGCGGCAACTACACGGGCGAGGGCACAAAAGCCTGGCTTCCTGTCACCTTAATCTACCTCATCATCCTCGGCGCCTGGACCGGTATCACCTCTGCCTACACGGCGTACGCCAACACGCGCCGATGGTCGCTGAGCCCCGGTCCCGCGTACAGCACGCCTTTCAGTGAAGGTGTCCAGTACGCGCTGTACCAGATCGCGCAGAGTTTCTACTCGAGCTCGGCGGCCTCATTCTATATTCCTGACGGCGGCTTCGCCGCCCTCGGCATCCAGGCGGACACCATCAGCCCTTGGAACTCAGCGACGACGGCCGAGCAAGCCAACGCGCTTGTCAACAAGTACCTTCGCAACGGAAACTTCTACCGCGCCCTCGTCATCGTTCTCTGGCTCACTCTCGCTACCGTTTTTACCGCGACCGTTGTCCACTTCTTCATGCCCATCGTGCTCAAGTACTTCGGACTCACCCGCGAGGACAAGCGCAAGAAGGAAATGCGCGGGCTCGAGTCTCGCGACTACGCTTGAAAGTGGGCCCATCAGCTGCTCCTGCTCGATTGCTTTGCTCGCGACTTGATGATATCCGCTCGACGCACACACGCCACACGCACATACATAGTCCAACCTCCCAATCTGATACAAAGCCACTCAGTCACCACCCCACCCGCTCACACATACACTTTCGCTTTGCCTCACACATCCTTATCAGTACTGTTTTCTCCAGACACCTTTCCAGCTTCGCCTTTTCTATGTATTATCATTATCGCCTGCCTGCCCGTGTTCCTGTGTCAAATTTCGAAGAATCTAGTCCACCTAGCTAGGGTACAGGCTTTCTACTATTTTGCACACAGTATATATCCCAACTGCTCAGATATCGGCCTCTAGAGTCTTGACGCTCTGCCTGCGCTTTCGCGAGGAGCGGCGCTCCAATCCGCCGTCTGTCGCGGTTCCAGCATCGCCATTGCTGCTCTTGGTCGCTGCTTTAAGGCTCTTGCCCCTGCTGTCTTTTGATTGTATTTCCTTGGACCCATGCGCTTGTTCCTGCTCTTGCCCCTCTGAGTCCTCCTCCGTGTCTTTCCAGCTCCACACCTGTTTCCATTCTCCGCGCTTGAAGCTCTGCAGCGCGACAGCCGAGACGCATGCAGGACTGAGGTACAGCAACGCGGGTTGCGCCGCCTTGAACACGTGCATAACCGCCATGGTCGTCGCGAGGCCCGCGACGTACGCGATGAGCGTCGCGGTGAAGTACGGCTTGGGGAATGACGTGTAGCGTCTCGTGAAGTGTACGCTCGGCGCGGCGACGGATGCAACGTGCTGGTCGTAACGCAGCGCCAGCGCGACGAAGATGCCCGGTATCACAATGTCACCGAGCCCGAGCATGGTGAATTGCCAGTGCAGCTTTGACCAAGCCTCGCAGAGGGAGCTCATTCTGCCGTCACGAGCAGCAGCAGCGAGCAAGCCCGCGAGGCCATCCAGCAGGTTCTTTGGCCATACGATCTTAATCGGCGCGTCAAAGTTGCGTGCGACGCTGACCATGACGTCCGTGCCGAAGACCCAGAAGACGTCGTACACGAACAGACCGCCAAGCATGATGCTTCCCGTGAGGAAACTGTCAATCTCCATCAGCGCGATCGCGTTCAAAGCGAGAGATAGCGCGAGCAGGTTCGAGACGATCCAGTGTCTCGTGATGATGTAGAAGACGACGAGGAAGAGCGAAAGTGGGACAAGAACGACAAGGTCCAGGTAGCTGCATGTGAATATGAGCAGCTCTGCGTGGTATCAAGGTATCAGCATGGCTGCCGGCTTTAGGGAAGTCACTCTTGCTTCTTCCAACGAGACGCACCTCTCCCAGCTTTGCTTACTTCCACTTTGATCTTTTCAAACCTCGAGACGATCTTGCGACCTAGGACCGCATGCAGCACGTCTCGGAAAGCCTTGCGTGCCAGGACAGAGTGAAGGCGATGCGTCAGCATTTACTGTGGCTGCGACGGCAGCGGAGACCCGCCAGGGTAACGCGTACCTTGCTTAGGCTAAAGAAGCCCAGGACACCAAAGTAGAAACTCAGAAGTAGGTTGACATATTGTTTATCGAGGTACCGGAACACGAGGTACATGCCGAACAGCACGGCAGAACCAAAGACCGGGAACAGCCAGGCATCCTCCGACGTGACCTTTTCGCCGACGCGTAGTCCATCGTCTTCGTCTTCGTCCTCCGCCTCGTCAGCGGCATCGTCCTTCTTGCGCTTGCGCAGCTGCTTGCGGAGCTCGCGCGTCGTCTTGGGCGTCTTGAGCGACGCGAGCGAGCCGTAGTAGATGGGCACTATGGCGCCAATCATCAGCGCACCTGTGCCGATGTCCATGCGATGCGACGGTCAGTCACAAGGGACACACTTGTTGCGGTTGACGGACAAACTCATTCGATACGCACCATACGCGGTGAAGAGACCCACATCATGTTGGCTCATGTTTGCCACAACCCTCGCCTTTTCTTGAACCTGTGTGAACGTCTCGGCCGTGCCGCGCCGCTCGTTGTATCGCTCACTCTGGTATGCTGCAAGCTCTGCCTCAACCCCTGTTGGATGTCTTACAAGAGCTTATGAAAGCCTGGCACTGACGGATGCTGATGTTGATGAGGTCGAGCAGTGATGCTGTGCTTCCGCAGGGAGACTTCAATTGCCCAAACGCTGCGAGCAAGACCTTCTCATCAACTTCGCGTTACATGTACAGCAAGTGGTTGAATGACGCACGCACCACACACAGTGAAGAATGGAAAGCAATCTTCTTTCTGCAAGTATCCATCTTGGTGGAGGACGAGCCTCAAAGAGAGCGCGAAAGCAGGGTTGCATTTTTGGCGCAACACAGTACAGGCGGAGCGCAAGTTCAGATCAGAGGAACTAGGTTGGAGGGTGACAACATTGCGTCAACAGTGTGTGTGCCGTGGTGGGCGAGGACTGGATCAGGAGGCAGGCAGTGGGTAGGCTGCACATGCTGCATGACGCAGGCACGCACGGAGACCCCCAACAAAGTCCGTGCAGATTCTCGCAAGTGGTCCTCTGAGAGAGGTACTAGCATCGAAGCCAAAAGCGGCGCCAGAGCAACGCACATGAGCGCATGCACTGTGCTGCTGATGCGCTGCGTATGTAGTTTTGCATCTTCCCCCACTTTCGCAGAGAACTTGCGATGATTTGCTGGCCCTCTGCTCGCTTGCCTCTTCTCAGCTAGTCTATCTGCTGCTGCCCATGCTCGGGAGGGTACATACACTGGTACATACAGAGAGGTATGTATGAACAAAGTTACATATACATTGCTTGGGTCTGCTGCAATTATGCAGGAGCAGCACTACGATCTGGCTTTGGTTGCTGTTGATGAGTTACAAGTGTACGTACAAATCGCTTGACTTGAACAGGGCAGCAGAGGGCAGAGGAAAGCCTTCTGAGCAATTGATGAATATCCCAAGCGCTGCACGTTGTCGGCAACTCAGGTCTGCCGTGCTGGAGCCCTAGGTTGATCCGCAATAACTTCTACAAGTGCTCATTCCAAGCCCACTGTCGAAGTGCCGCCTCTCCGATCCGAGCAAAGATGTTCATCAATCAATCACCACAAGGGGGATTTCTAATTCCGCATCAGCCCGCTCGGGACCCGCAACAGAGTCGCAGTGCTGAATGTATGAGGCTGTTAAAGACTTTCGGCTGGGGGGCGCAGCAGTTATGAGACTTGTGATGGAACTCATCAGGTGCCTGCAATCAGCTTGCGCGGGGTCTAGGTACGAGACCCCGTGAGACGGTACTGAGGCAGGCTCAGGGCTTCAGGCCAAAAAAAGTGAAAGTAGGCACGGGCTACTCTTGGGACTTTGTTAGTCTCGAATTTCGGCTAATGTACGTATGGTGTGCCCCTGCATATCCCTCCCAGAACTCGCTGAAAGGGAGAAAGAAATTGGCCCAACCTGTTCTTACCCTCCAGGCTATGTGTCCGCTTCCCCCGCTCACCATCACCCTTTCTCGCCAACCCGTCTCTCCGCATGATCGTCCTCCTCTCTCTATCGCTCGACCTCGTCGCCACTCCTTCACAACATCCCCTTCCGCCTACTTCCCTTTAATTCCATCCGATCTCATCTTTTGCCGTGCCTGAGGCCCGGTCCTTATTCCTGCTCTTTCCGACTCGACCTACTTCGACTTCGACACGACTTTCGCCTCTTTTTGCCTTCACATACCCGCTTTTTCGCTGCCTCTTAGAAACGACGCTTGTAGCCCCACAAAACGGGCTCGCTCGCCAGCTGCTACCAAGGTCCTCGCGTTCAAGAGCTGAAGGACTTGGTTTGGGGAACGGGGGGGGGGGGTGTAGGATCACCGAAGGGGAAGAAACGCAGTGGTGGTAGCCACGTGTAATGCATACCCAAGATGGCTTTCCCAGAGAGATACGCGCTCAGCACCAAGGCTCCGGACAGGAGCAAAGAGCCAAAGGCCATTCACCCCAACATCATCCTGGTCTTTCGCTTCCTCATCACTGCCCTTCTCTGCTGCCTCTCTCTCATCACGTTGGTGATCAGTATCCTGGTCGTTAAGGTAAGAGTCTCGCCGTGGAAGGATGTGGGGATATGGACGCGTACTGACTGGCGATCACGTTCCCTAGTACTACGAGGATCACAAACCGATCGTGTTCCCATCATGGGGCTCGCTCATTTACTTGATCATCCTCAGCGTTCTCACGCCAATCATCTACTTTGGTTACAACATTGCCATGCCACTCGCGCCCTTCATCAACTATGGCGACTTCCTCTATGGCCTCTTCAGGGTCAAGGTTGAGCTCCTCCTTCAGTTCACCATGTGTGTGCTCTGGGTTTCAGGCGCGATGGCCTACTATGAAGACCTGGGTGGCTACCAGAACTGCCAATGTGGGTTTGATGCAGCACTGCTCGCAATTGTGACCGTTGCGACGGCCTGCTTACATGCCATGCTGCTCTTCACCAGTCGATGGATACTTCCACTACCCCAAGCCGATGGATTTTCAACACGTTTGCTACCTTCGACAGCTCATCGTAGCCCTCGCCTTTGCCACCTTTGGCGTTCAGGTTTTCCTTTGGGCGAGCGAGATGCTCATCGCGCTCTACATCTTCCTCTTCCTGGACCAAGAGTCACTCTCGGAACCACACTTTTCCTGGGGCCGTCGAGCGTACGACTTCCAGCAGGGACGCCACGTGTCGCAGCAGCAGGGCAACTCACGATCAGCACGCGTAGCACGAGCCAGCGTCGTCAACAGCGAGGACGACCCAGAGCGCATCTCGCAGACGGGCCGACGGTCCGGCGGAGGGCGACGAGGTGTGGCGTACAGCAATGCAGATATGGCCGAGAGCCAGACCAGCTTGCCGGCTAGCCTCGGCTCACGAGGACTGCAAGCATACACCGACGGCGAAATACAAGGGCGGGCAGGCGACGAGGAAGGCGGCTGGCATTTGCGCGAATGAGTGCGCCCCCCCGGCCAGCCGCCAGAGCTTGCCAACATCGCATCATCACCGCTACCGGGCCGCCGACAATCGGGCGGCCACGGCTGCTTGTTTCTCTAATCTATACAGCTTTGGCTCTCCTTGATCCTTGCTAGGACGGCCGCCCTGCTCTGCACGAATACCCAAATGAGCGACGGACGGTACGTCTTGATCGCAACTGCAGCAGCTGCTGCTGCTTGCCAGTGTCACCCATCTACCTGCAGCACCATACAAAAACGATGTATCCGACAACCCTATTTCTACTTCTTGACGCCAGCTGTTTTTGACCTTCGTGCGCGTCCTTTGTTCTCTTCGTCTTCGCTGACCGGCATCGGACACCCTTGTCTGTTTCTTTTTTCACCTCTCCGCTCTCGGACTTCGGTCCTGTATCGAGCAACGAGCCCGAAGGGACATGGCTCACCATTACCTTTCTTCATTTAGATGCCAAATAGTCGGCATTTCTCATCGTCGTTGTCGGAGTAGTAGCACGTTCCTCTCATCGCGCTTTCCACCCCTTTGTATTCATACGGTCGTCTCAATAGCAATTCCAGCAGCACAAACATCCGTGCTCTGCGCGTCATTTGGCCCATGACGTGGACAGATCCATTTGCTGACTCTTTCGGTTGGCAGTCGTCGAGCTACATATTCGATACATGCACGAATGTGTGCCCTCAAGACTCTATAGCCCCTATGATAGCCAGCCTCCACTGCTGTCTCCAAAGCAGACGGCAATCGACACGGAAAGAGCCACGCGGTGGAGTCGCACAGTCACACTCTCCCTTCTCTGTTCGTGAGCGGTGAGAGAGTTTGAGAATTTGCCGCCTCACAGTCACTCGCAGCCGCCCGCTCTTCAGTTTCGGCTCTCTCATCCTCCGCACATATCACACCATCCAAGGCAGAGAGGCGCAGTGGCGTAGCGTGGAGGGATAGATCGAGAACGAGAGAAAAAAGAGCCGCGCGGTGCGTTTTCGCCCGTCCGCCTCTGGCTGCCCTGCCCGAAGCACGCGGCACGAGAACGGTCTCCAGGCTACACCAGGAGCCAATTCGCGCAGCACAGCCTCTCTTCCAGTCCCAGGCTGCAGCCTGCTGCCGCTGGAATCAAATGGAATTTCCACCACACACACCGCCCGCTCTCCCCCTCCTGATGTCTGTCGCCCTCGCGCTTTTCTCCCTCGCCCTCATCCTCTCTTCTTCAACGCCACCATCCCAACCCTTCTAACCACTTCCTTCTCCATCGAACACATCCACGTTTTGGGCTCCCGGACTCGAAACACAGCTCGTTCGTCACTTCTGGCTTTCTGCACTCGGACTCGGAGACTGTCGTCTGTCTGTCTTTCTGTCTGTCTGTTCTGGATTGTCGCGTCGGGCTCATCCTGTCGATACATACCGATACCAAGACCCGCTTCGCTTTCGTCGGTGTGATTGCGTTCCATCATCTCGCCCGCGTCTCGCTCGCTCGTCTCGTCTTGTCTTTCCGTCCGTTGCGCTCGGTTCAGACTCTGCTCTCGGTGTGTACCTACCATCCTTCCTCTCTTTTTCTTTTTCTCTCTCTTGCACCCTGCCGACCATGTCCGTCTCTTTGACGAGACGGATGGCTTGGGCTTGTGCACGCATGCGTGCACGCGTGCATGGATCAATGCTCTCGCTTTTCGGTGCTTGCACTTGCGTCCTTTCGATCTTTGGGTCTGGATCGCGTCGAGAATATCTTCCATTCCTCTTTGCTTGTTCTGTTGAGAGATGATGGGCCGTCGCTGATTACGAGATGCTGTGTCTTGGTTCCTTCTTCCCTCGCTGCATCCGCTGCCCTGGTTCTATCTTCATCGCAAATGTGGCTCTGGTGCCGTCTCCCTCTCCGGTCTTCCCGTCCCTGCGTCAACAGTCAATTGTAGCCTTACAACTCGTTTGTCTCGTATCTCTCAGTGAGTGCCAGCCGCGAGACAGCATTAGCATACATTTTTCTTTTCGAAAGGTCCACATGCTGACCGCCATTCTGCACACCGCACAACGATCTTTTGCTCAGATTTCCAAGATGGCGGCCAAGGTGTACGTTGGTAACCTCAGCTGGAACACGACCGATGATGGTCTTGCCCACGCTTTCTCTCAATACGGTCAGCTGACTGACTACGTGGGTAAAGGGTTAGCGTATGGCATATTTTGTTTGATCTTCTCACCTCGAATTCGTCCGCATTGCAGATCGTCATGAAGGACCGCGAGACGGGCCGCTCGCGTGGCTTTGGTTTCGTCACCTACGGCACGCAAGAGGAGGCTGATGCTGCCATTGCCGGCCTCAACGAGAAGCAACTTGACGGCCGGACCATTCGCGTCAACATGGCTCAGTCCCGCGGCACTGGCGCCGGCGCAGGTGGTAGCTACGGCGGCGGATACGGCGGCAGCGCTGGCGGCTACGGCGGCGGTGCTGGCGGCTACGGTGCTGGCTACGGCGGCGCTGGCGGCTACGCCGGTGGTGCTCCCCAAGGCTTCGGCGGCCAGGGCGGCTACGGTGACGCTGGCGCTGGCGGCTATGGTCAGCCCGCCGGCGGCTACGGCGCCCCGCAAGGCTTTGGCGGCCAGCAGGCCGGCTACGGTGCCCCGCAGGCTGGGTACGGTGCTCCCCAGCCCGGTTATGGTCAGCAAGGCTCCTTTGCCGGCGCGCCCCAAGGCGGCTACGGCGGTGCGCAGCAGGGCGGCTACGGAGGTCAACAGGCCGGGTACGGTGGTCAGAGCTACGGGTGAGTTCATTCCATGCATTCAAGCCAAAGGTTCTGTGTGCACGTGCAGTTGTGTCCTCGCGTCCTTCTTCCGGCTCCTGGTGCCCCGTCTTCTCTCTTTTTCTCATTGCCCCGTCCCGAGGAAAGCAGGAGGGAACAGAAGAAACGCAGATGCAAACGTGCCGCACCAGACACCTTCCCAAGAGGGGGTTTGGTGGCGCGATTGTCCTGTTGCTTCAGAATGTGTGTCTTACGATTGTTGGTTTCCATTCCGAATCCCCGCCCGCGCTTCGCTTTGTCGGGTCCATCTACATTTCTCGGGTCGCTCCGACTCTTCCCGGCGGCTACTCTTGCTTCCCATTTGGCTGTCTCTTGGCGCCCCCTTTCATTGACAACATCGTCACAGCAACACGTACGATCAGCAGAACAGCGCCTACTCTGGCGCCGAAAATGGATTCGGTTCCAGTGGCTACAGCGGCTATTGAATAGCCCAGTCTGCGCCATGTTTCCATTTTCCTCGTCTCCATTCCTTTCTCTCGTGCGGATACTTTGGCCAGCCGTGGACAAGATATACATGACTAGGAACGCTTTCGAGCTGACACTATGCCGCCTTGTTCGCTTTTGTCTGCTCCACAGCCAATAAGCGTCTCGACGCTCACCGCCCTGTAACGCAAAGCAAAATGTCTAGGGACCTCCTTGGCTGCTTACCAATGCTGGGTGCCCAAAACCTCCCTCCAGCCTGATCAGAAAACATCACTTCCCCGCACATTTCCATCCATCCAATATCTCGCTTCGTTCTTGCTCGTCTCTGGTTCCCATTGACATAGCCATGCGCTGGGGGTAACACGGTGTACTAGTGGAAGGAGGCAACGACAAGCGGCGCGCACCGGCGCCTGCGCTGCTCCCCTTCTCATACCTCGATCACCCAAAAATAGGCAAGCCGTCACAGCTTGAAGTGGAGCACGTAAAACGTTTGGCGTCTCTTGTACTTTACAGCGCACGATTGGGTTCCAACGCTAGACCGGGTGTCATCTTCTCTCGGTCCTCCTATCCTCCATCGTCAAAGTGCAAATTCCCACGAATGCGGAAAATGTCCATATATTAAATGCAGGTATGAATACGAGCCGATAAGACAACATGCGATGCGTCTGCTACTAAAATCTACATGCTATATGCCAATGAACTAAACGCAATTCAGATCCATCACAAGGCATAGGAGCTTTGGGACTGTGCTGCTTGCTCAAACGTTTGCGATCCGGTAGAAGACGAATGTGCATCGTGCTGCCCGTGCTGCTGGGCAGGAATTGCGGTGCGCATTGCCGTTGGCGATACCGGCGAAAGGAATGTGGCGTGTCGAGGAGCCGGGGAGCCTGGCACCGCGCCGTACGGCTGCGATGAAACGCCAGAGAAGTTTGAGCGCCGCGGCGATTGGTACGGGGGCTCGTACGACTGCATCGATGGGCTATTCTGATAGTAGCGCGCTGCTGCCCAGCCACCGTCTGATCGATCATCCGGGATCCATGATCCTCGCAGCGAAGAGCTCTCCTTCAGCGGTGGCGCTGAGAACCCGTGGCCGAAGCTGCTATCCCGGTAGTGCTCATTGCCGCCGCCGCCACCACCACCTTCTGCACCGTCATACAGGGGGCTTTGGCCATACGATCGTATGCTCTCGTTGCCGGCTGTACTGTTGCCCATGAACATGGGTGAAGCGGCGTAGTACGAGTTTGGCGGCGATTTATACATGCTGCCAATGCTGCTGCTGTCGCGGTACTGTTGCTGCGACGGGAACAGCGGGGAGGACGCGGAGGGAGAGCTAGACCACTGACCATGGCTCTTGGATGAAGCAGAGCCGTCGTTCATGGCGACAGGGGCGAATTGACCTTTGTTGGTTCGTGCGCGACGACGGCGAACGCATATAAAGATCAGTGCGATGAGGAGGAGCGCTGCTGCGCCAGCGACGGCGATTCCAATAATGGCACCGAGAGAAAGACTGGACGAGTTCGTGCTGATCGCCGCGTTGAATGCCGCGTTGGTGACGGGATTTGGTAAAGTCCGCAGTTGTGCACCCACGACGGGCGTCCAAGGGAGCAGACCGGTACCTGTGGCATTCGTGCCGACAGATATCATCTTACCCATACTTGGAACCCCGTTGACGACGACGAAGAGGAGCGCCGGACCGGCGACAAAGATGTTTGGGTTCGTCGGGAACGGGTTGACGATGAGCGTGACCGAGCCGTCGTCGTTGACTACGTATGAGTTGTCGAGCTGCAAGCTGCGTTGACCCATATTCATCGCATGCGTCGTGAAGCCAGGACGAATGACGACGACCTTGGTCCTGGCAGCGAGCGCATTGGCACTCTTGCCCATGCTTGACTTGTCGATCGTGATATTGAACGAGGAACCACCAAACGGAATCGAGTTCGGGAGAGTAGAGGAGATCAGAGGCCGGACCTTGAAGTAGTAGCTGGGGTACCACTTCTCGAGCTCATATGTGGTGTTGTAGCCTTGCGGCGTCGTGCCTCGTGGCATATTGGTCGCAACGTTCATGTGCGGGTTGGAACCTGCAACCAGCACAGAACCGTCGGGTAGGAGCAGGGCAGTGGAGTGGTACAGGCGTGCGATAGGCGATTTGCCAAAGCCATTGCGAGTGAAACGAGAGCCTTGCGGCTTGCTTGGATCGTACAGGACGGGCGTGTACGTGGGGTCCTGCGCCAGGCCTTCCGTATCGATGCCGTTGACAATGTAGTCGGCGCCCTTTTGGACATAGCCCGCTGTGCCCTTATTTGCTCCGTTGATGATGAGCATCGTCTGATCTGGGAGATGTATGAACTGGCCCATAGAGCGGCCTTCTGGAAGTGAATCCTCCTGCGTATAGTGCTGATCCCGTTGCGAACCATCAAAGTTCTCCGGGGTGATCGAACTGCAATCACTGGATGCCTCAACTGTTTGAACATTGATACCGGGCCCTGTGTAATTCTGTGCCGCAGAAATCATAGAGTGAGGTGGAAATGAGGTCAGAGAACTGCAAAAGAAAGTGTTGCAAGTGTACACGGTGAGACTCACACCCCACTGCTGTTCAGTCAAGACGCTGCCGCCGCAGAAGAGAATAGTTGGTGTGTAGCTGTTTTCTGGGGTCAATGGAAGCATCGCCGTGGCAGCCGAAGCGGGATAGACGCGCACGACGTTGCCAGGCATGTCGTCGAGGGCTTGCTCCGTGTTCTTTTCGTGGTCCCACAGGGTGGTGCTGACGTTGGCTTGCATGAAGACCTTACCAGAAGGCATGAGGAACGTGTGTGCGTACGTGTTCAGACCGACCGTTTCTCGAAGGAAGTTGACCGTGGAGCGTTCGCCGCCGGCCCGCGGTGGGAAGTACTCGTACGTGAATGTCCCGCCATTGTTTGGCCACGAGGCATTGGTATTTCGATTAATGTATCCTCCGCCGGTCATGCCGCCAATGAGGAGAGCTTCACCGGTCGCGAGGATTTCGACGCCAGGGTACCAACGCGTTGCAGCCATCGTGTGTGAGCCGTCGTCGAGCCACGTTACTGAATTATAGTCTGACGTGGGCTCGACGAAGCGCACTGCCTTGCCTCCATCCTGAGCGTTATACGGGCCGATGCCTGTGGTCTGAGGCGATCCATCAGACTTGATGTTGGTGTTTCCACCAAACACGACCCATGTCCCATTGGCAAGGACACCACCGCCAGCGCAGAAGGTGTTCGAGTTTGCTTCTATTGGCTTGACCTTGTTGTTTGCGAGGTTCAATAATGAAGCCCACGCCGGCTTGCCGTCGGAGAAATGATACGCATTATCTTCGACCTGTCAAGGGGACATATGAAAAATGCTTTCATCAGTGGGGATGTTTAAGGGTGCCTTATCAAGAATGTATCTGCGCACCTTGTCCAGGATCATGACCGTGTTTTCGTTGATGAGACCCAGCATCATTGCTGAGACGATAGAATTGTCATTGATGACTTCGAACGAGAGCGGCGAGCCGGCCATGACGCTTCGGAATGCGACAAGCGCCAGAACCACCAGCGCCGAGCTGAATAACTTCATGGTGGATGCAGACAGTGTGCAAACCGCGACAGTTCGTCCACTGGCACTGCTTGAACGGACTGCTGGGTGTGACAGCTTCCCCCGATCCCGTCTCTGTATATAGAGGCGGAGGAAGCACGCGACTGTTCGAATCAGTTCAGAGCTGATAGTTGATCGTTGAGACTGCGACTCTATCGTGCAGCACAAAGCGACAGTGGAAGGCTGGTTGCGAGGTGCAGGTCTCACGAGCACGGGATCAAAGGACGAAGTGGCTGCGCTGGCCTTCGAGCAGCTGCCGATAAAGGGTAGATGTCACACAGAGGAAGCATACGCAAATGTGTGTCGGGCGCAGAAGAGAGCTCATAGAAGGGGAAACGAGGAGATGATATTATAAGGCCTCTATGAGGGAACCGAAGTGGGGTATGGCTATGTGTAATTGTGTATGGCGCATGCAGTCCGCGTCTATGCAGTTATGAGATGCAATTGATTCGAACAATTTGTAAAGATGCCTCGGAGCTCCGCTGTCCTCTCGTCTCTCGCCAGACCTTGCTCCTCGCCGCTCGCGAAACCGGGCGATTTGGTTGGGCCTCACCGCGTCATGGGCCGCAACCGCCTTTCTTTTGTTTGCAGAAGCCCGTACCAGTCCCATGCCCCATGGAACATCGCACGGGGCATCACGACCGCACAGTCAGCACATCTGTCTTCTCTATTGCGATGACTCTTGTGCTTTGTGGCTTTCCATCCCCGCCATGCATTTGCAGCGGTACACTTTAGAAATGACACAACCTGAAGCCCTTGGAAATGGTCCAATCTGGCATTCACCCGAAATAGCCAATTATTTTCCAAATGAAAGGACTCTACATATATAACGTATGTGCTTTTCAGGCACAGGGTCAGAGTCGGCTGATAGCGACGGAACCCAGACGTTCCATACCCCGCAAGACGCAAGCAAGAATATAGTAAGCTGGCAGACTGCGGCCGCCCTTGCTGGCGCATCCACTGTAGTGCTTGTGCAAGGCACTGCGCCTGCTGGCCCTGAAAAGTGCAACCCATATATCAGGTAGCCATCCAAAAAGTGCCAAGCCCTTGCGCGTGGTGCGACCACCTTTGGTGGCATTCTGCACTCTCCTGACTTTTCTCACAAGCTGCCCTTGCTCGCTCCTCGTCGTGTCGTCTTCGAAGGGACACGACGATATTAGGATGAGTCGAACCCTGTGGCGAAACGGGGCACCTGTCATATACTTTATCGCATGATCATTCAAAATACTGACGCACTCGGACGCCATCGGAAGCAAGGCGACGTTGCTCACGGAGAAGAGTCTGCGCCGCTGGATCCCCAAGTTCCCATGAGCTGTCGTTCGGCCAGGCACAAGGGCAATCATAATCAAAGGCCGCTCAATGTCGAGCGCACGAGCTCTGAACTGGAATCTGTGGGGGGCGCCCTTGCCAAATATCCCTCCTTGTCAGCTCGTGATCGCGCTCTAATCCAACTGATAAATCGTGCGGACTCACCATTCGAACGTGGCTCACCACAACCTCAAATATTTTGCCTTTCGGATCTCTACTCCACGCAGGCGCAGACCCTTAGACAGGACGGCGGCTGGCGATGGCCTTTCAGCCATGCAATCTTTCACTGGATTGCTACTGTTCGTACACGGAACTTCTGGAAGGGACGCACAGCATTCTAGTCCAGCGCACATATGCATCATTGCAACATTCGGAAAGCCTTACCAGACTGTCACTGGCAACGGTCGCGAATGGGCTGTTTCTCTCCTATTGGGAAGCTACACCAGCTGAAGGTTATCCATTCGCAAACATTCGACTGATGTTGTTTTTCTGCAAAATGTACCGCGAGTTGGCAACTCGCAGTCTGTCGCAATTCGCAACTTGCCACACAAAAGGCTGAAAAACGAATGGGTGTTCGGCTACTGACGCGCTGACCGCTCGGCGCTTGCTATGCAACGCTACCCACGTAGTAGTACATACACAAGCTCTCGCTGAAGGGCTCTTGACCTTTGATCGTATTGACATCCTTGCTGTAACGTTACGCTCTGCAGCGCAGTCCGTGCCTTGTGCGGTCGTGTGTGACTCATGTACATGCGCGCAGGCTATGCAGTCGGAGGTGCGCGCTGCTGAAAGTGAGTACATGCCTTCAAAATTCGGTCAAGAGACCTGTGGAAGCGTTGGTAAACACTCAACGGGCTGAGTCCGCACTCCACACTACTTGTGGATTTAGGCAACCACGGTTGAGCCTGTATGAGCGCAGGCATGGGCGTTGTAATTGGCGTCCGGTCCGACAGGTCATAGCGTATGAAACTGATCGCCGATAGGCGGTGCGACGTACGAACTACAGTGGCGGGCGAGGTATACAGGACATCGGCAACAGTGCCGTTGTACACGCTAGCATGTCTGGCCTTGTCTGACCTCTTTTGGTCACCTTCAACCTCGGCTGGGCAGGTCTGAGTATGTGCAGTCAGATGCCTCGAACGCATATTCACGGCTGGTGACAACCTTCTTGACATGTCTGGTCATACATCACGCGGTTACCCCTACTCACGCGTTCATATCTGGCTGGATATCTAGATGTTGGCACTCTGCGCACCACATCCCGAGGCGGGCCAGGGCTTGTGGCTGAGCCTGATGGCGCTGACGGCGGCTGGCGGCGTGATAAGACGCACACCGATACATTGGATTACATCCTCATGATTAAATCGAAACTTCCCTGCAATTGGGGACTTTGACGCTGGGAATAGATTCTTTTTAGCACCCGCAGGCTGCCATGCAAGGTTAAACATCATATTGGCTGCAAAAGATCCCGGCGGTTCGAACGAAGAATATCTGGATTTGGGCAAATCCAACACTAGGCTGAGGCGCTTCACAGAGAGTACCGTTCAGCGCTTGCGACTTGCGAGTCCATCGAGGTCCACCAGCACCGTGCACCATCTATAGCAATGGCATCTGTGTTTTGCCCATGGCAGGCCCCATAGCCTATAGTCACATGTTACAAGTCACATACGTATAGTCACAAGCTGTCCACACTCCGTAGGCTCTGGCACCCGGGTTACAACGGATTCCGTTGCTTTGCGAACTCCATCCCGTGCGTCGCGCAAAGGTCCATCCCATTATCCAGATGTTAGCCAGCAAGTCAGTACATACATAGTCAATAGAGTGCAAGGCAATGCGAGTGCTACAACAGGCTGCGAGCTACATTCGCTGCCGAGATTACCAGACTCCTGACTGGCTTTATTCTGTCTCCGAATTTCCGAAAGGTCTTTACTTTCGACCACTTTGACCTATGTCGAGTGGAGCGTCCGACAACGAGGTGGTGAGGTTGGACGAGGCTGGGCTGTGGTCTCCGGAGTACCCACTACCGACAAGTACGCGTTTCTGCTAAATATTGAAACTCAAAAGCCAGCGACGAGGGCCGGATGAAAAGAAGTGTGATCACTGCCACCGACCTCTCATTTTGCTGTCAGTCACGCGTGAGCTCCAACTGCTTCCAACCAGCCTCATCTCCTGGGAGTCATCCATCGTTGGGCCGCAGTGGCCAGTGGGTCACAGTAGGTCATAGTATACGTACAGGATATGGAATGTCGTAACTAGTTCGTTACTACGAGTAGAGACTCGTGAGCGCGTGAGCAGCAACACGATGTCCGCAAAGAGAACTACAGAAGTGATAGAGCGTCGCATGTCCCATGGACCAAAAACCCTCGGCACACTCTCGGCATGGATGTCCGTCGCTACCGTTGCCATGTATCATTGCTACATCCATACACATTCGCATGGTTGCTGCAGCTGTAGTTTGTGCATTGTTCGTGCGCTTGCCGACGTGAGCTTCATGTGACGAAACTCTCCACCCATCCAGACACTCGGCAGAACAGCTAATTACCGCAAGTTTTCGCAACATGGCTCCATTATCACAATACTGCCTCACCAAAAAAATATTTTGTTAAAGAGGCCACGAAAGTTCGAATCCTCCTTCTACCTGTTACAGGTGTGCATTACACGTTCCGCCCTCATGCGGCTAGCCATCA
Organism: Tilletiaria anomala UBC 951; assembly: GCF_000711695.1. Lineage (NCBI taxonomy): Eukaryota > Fungi > Basidiomycota > Exobasidiomycetes > Georgefischeriales > Tilletiariaceae > Tilletiaria > Tilletiaria anomala. Next base: position 132,635 of record NW_013547011.1, read on the forward strand.
CAGCCCACAAGGAGCCAGCACAGAAGTCTGATCAGTCGTACAGTAGAGTCCGTCACTGCGCCGCTCTGCCTCTTCTTGCAAAGCAGCCTGGCAACAGGTGGCACCACGCAGACGGGACAGGTGGAAGCACGGGCTCCAGCTTTCGCGGCACTTTGCCTGTCTGCTGCTCTTGTTTACGATTAATCCCCCGACGTGGGAATGGTCTCTACTTAGGAGGCACTAAAGCGCAGGTCAAATGGGTATAACCACCCAAGCTCCGCAAGAAGCGGCATGGCACTCTGTTACAACCCATATTGCCTCTTCCCCAGTGCCTTGTAAAGAATGTTACATGGGATTCGCTCCCATAATAAAGAAACACCGGTCTTGCCGCGCACACCACCACTATGCCACCACCAGCCACAAACTTGCACTGCTCTCTGCTGGACACCACCAGCATTTGAAACAATAATGGAAGCTGGGATGAATCGTCTTATTTTGATCGTCAACATCAGGAGATCCCGTTTGTGTGCCCACCTTCTTTCCAGCGTTCCCGCATCAACATCTCCCTGCGTGACGTATTTTCATAGAGCATCTTGACGACGTTGCTTCCATCTCTCGTCGACCACAACGAGCGGGGTGGCAGACTACCTCGCTCGCTCCCTCGTTCGCGCGTATTTTCCCTGACTCATCAAATAAACTTGTCCCGGTTCGAATCAGCGGCTGCCAGCAGGCTCGCAGGCCACGTAACACCTCTGCTGCACAAGAGCGCCTCAGCAAACTCAAATAGATCGGCAGCGATAAGGCTTCTGTGAGTCAGCTCACCGGGTATACATCATCCGCGTCGATTCCGCCATCCGACAGACTCTTACCCTCGCGATCGCATTCGAGGGCACCGAAATCAGGAGTGGGCTCCTTGACAGCTCCTAACCTGCTCATCATGTCACGCTTTGCATCCCGCAAGGCGCTCGGCGCTGGCCTCGCAGCTGCCGCTGCGGCCATCGGCCTGGGGGCGGTCCCTGCAGCCATGGCGGGTCGTTCGCCGCTTAGTTATGAAACTGTGGTGCCGAATTCGCTCGCTTCAGCCATGATGATGGGTCTGATCAACCAGGATCAAGTCTGTGAGTGTCGTCGTCAGCTTTTCTTACCTCATGCTTGGAGGACGCGTGCTTACAATCTGATCGACTTTTCGTACCCCCTGCAGTGATTCTTGACAAGGTAGAAGGCAACCCTACGACCCTGGGGAATGGCCGCCCAGTTTGGGGATCTATTGTCAACCTTACAGACAACACTGTCCGATCGACAGATGTGCAGACCAATACGTTCTGCGCCAGCGGTGCTACCCTACCGAACGGAACATGGGTCGTATTCGGTGGCAATCAAGCAGTTTCTACGGGTGGTGTGACCGCGACTGCAACAAACAATGCATACAAAAGCGTCGATGGACGCCAAGCAATTCGCTTGATGGACACTATCAATGTGCAGGACTCAGGGCTTAATTGGGATGACAATCAGTTGCTGAAGATGAACAGTCCGCGGTGGTATCCGGGTGTAGAGGTCATCGCCACTGGTGAAGTCGTCATCATCGGTGGCGCTATCAACGGAGGATTCATCAACAGGAACTATCCCAACGTTGATCCTGCATACGAGACACCCACTCCCAATGGGGGCTCCATCACCAATCTCTACGTTGGTGGGGCAAATCCGACGTACGAGTACTACCCAAGTCGCACCAACGTCACCGGTCCTAGTACATATTTGGGTATGCAAATTTCCAAATTTATGATCAACACCAGCGGCCTCAACATGTATCCGCATAGTGAGTCTAAGCCTATCGCTTCCTCGGTCTCCAAGGTGCATGCGCTCACGCTTCGCTGCTGCAGCGTACCTGATGCCATCGGGCAAGATTTTCATGAACGCCAACTATAGCAACATACTCTGGGAGCACAATCAAAACGTCGAGACTCCCCTGCCTGACATGCCAAACAGGGTGATCCGCGTCTATCCAGCGTCTGCTGCTGTCGCGATGCTTCCACTCCTCCCAAGCAAGAACTACCAGCCGACCATCCTTTTCTGCGGCGGCACAGTCTTGGATGAATCCCTTTGGGGCAGCTACACTGCCCCCGGCACCCCCATTCTCGACGTCACTGCCTCCGATGACTGCTCGTCCATTACTCCTGAAAATCCCGATGGCTCGCAGACAAACCAAAACTTTGTCACTGAAGACAAAATGCCAGAAGGCCGCACCATGGGTCAATTCATCCACCTGCCCACCGGCCAGATGCTCATCGTCAACGGCGCCAACAAGGGCACCGCTGGCTATGGAAATGTCCCTTGGAACACGATTACTTACAATGGGCAGACTATCTACACTGAAGGATTCGCGCAGGACCCTGTCTACACGCCCGTCCTCTACGACCCGTCTCAGCCATCCGGCAAGCGATTCACCAATAAGGGCTTCGGCAGCACCAACATCGCCAGACTCTACCACTCAACCGCTATTCTTCTGCCTGACGGATCCGTTCTTATTGGAGGCAGCAACCCGCATGTCGACGTCAACCAATCGATGCCGACCGGCACGACACCGCAAGGGTACAACACGACCTACGAGCTGGAGAAGTGGTACCCCGACTACTACTTTAAAGACCGCCCGGCGCCACAGGGAATGCCAGCGATGATCCCCTTTGGCGGACCTTCTTTCAATGTCACCATGGATTCTAAATACATGGGAACGAGCGCCAACGCAAAGGCCGCAGCGACAAAGTTCATGGTCATCCGCCCTGGATTCTCGACGCACGCGATGAACATGGGTCAACGCAGTTTGCAGCTCGCCAACACCTACGTCGTGAATGATGATGGTTCTGTCACCTACACTGTCAACCCTATGCCGACGAATCCCAACCTCTTCGTTGCTGGTCCAGCACTGCTCTTCTGTACGATCAACGGCGTCCCGAGCCTGGGCAAGTTCATCTCTGTGGGTGTAGATATGGCTCAGGTCGGCAATGTTCCCTGGAAAGTTCAGGTCGGTTCGGCTCTCCAGCCGCTTGCCCAGCCGGTCAACAACTCAAAGTACAACGTGCCTATCGCGAATGACGAGTCAAGCTGGTCAATTGGCAAGATCATTGCGATCGCCGTCGCAGGCGCCGCGGCTGTGCTCATCCTCGCACTGATCATATTCTTCTGCCGCCGAAGGAACAAGCAGGGTGCGGCTCTGAAGACGACTAAAGGTGCATACTCCTATGCCAACAACCCGGCGAATGTCGCAAGGGCGGCGGCATGGGCTGGCCCCAACGGAGACAGCGAGTACAAGCCGCCCACACAGCCTTACGCACCAACGCAGCCGTACAACCTACCGCCACGGGGGTCGATGGGTACCTTCGATTCCTACCGCATGGGTGACATGAGTGGCTCGGCAAATGAGTCAAGAGAGGCACTTGGCGTCTACTTTGACCCGCAACAGACGGCAGGGCAGGGCGCAGCATCGCCTTACAGCCAGCGGACGCCGCTTGCTACACCAACACCACACAGCCCTCGGCAGGGCAACTACCAGCAACAGGGGTGGGGTGAGCATCAGGCCGGCGACGCGGGGGAGTACTACCACAACAGTCGCACAGATCACAGCATCGCAAGCCACCCGAGTCAGGTATCGTCCGATTACCAGGCAGGGAGATACTACGATTACCCGAGCATATCGTCAGCTCCCTCGTCTCACCAGCAGTACTATAATGCACCTTCAAGTACAGGGCAGTACCACCAACACAACCAACAGTACGCGCACTAATATGTTGCGCTTTCTGTCCAACGGCTCAGTCGAGTTTGCCGTATCGGTTCCGCAGTGGGCTAATAACACGTTCAACGCAAAATGGACTTTGACCCTTCTCTTCTTCGGCCTTCCAACATGCTTTGGGAATTCTGTGGGCCTCTTTCACTTTACCCCTTTTTGGATTTACAACTTCTGGCATTCTTCCTTTGCTCCATGGCGACCACCTCGCGCCCATCCACACACAAACGCAATATAGCCTCGTCGATTTCCTGGATTTGCGATCGAGCATTTGTACGCAAACTGTATTCGTCACTCTCTTGTCAGATTATCTCGGTTGCACATCGCCTAAGTCCAGGCCACACGTTTTGGAATACATGTAACTGTTGGATGTATGCAACGTTGCACTACAGACTTAACTGCCCTCAGTCGATCGGAAGTCTCTCTATGGAAAGTGCATGGAGGTTGGAGGTGTGCTGCATACCGCCACAGGCGACAGGCGGCCGGTCGGGACTCGGGACGCCTCCTGGAGCGTGGCGCTGGCCGCTGCGGCGCGCGCTGCTGTCGACTTCTTGAAAGCTCGCTTGAGTTGGGCGGATCCTTATCGGCTCCTTCAGCATCCTCCATCCCTCTTGAAACAGCTGTCCTATCAAACATCCGACCCTCGGCACACCCACGCCAAAGCCGAAGGCACCCCTCCCACGTCTTGCTCCTGACCTTGTGCAGCACTCTAGTTTGCCCTCGTCAAAAATGGGGTTCAGAACTGGATTCGTCATTGCAGCCGTTTCTTTCCTTTATGGTGCGTACAATGATATGCTATAGGCACCTGCAAAATGCATCATATCAGCGCTGACTAATCGTGTTTCTTTCAGGCGTGCTGTTCATTGTCTCCATCTATGACTTCCCGCTGCTGTACTACTCGCCATTCGATGAGGCGGCAGTAGAGCCAGCGGAGCGTTTCTACCTCTCACTCTTCAATGGACCAACAGCCGTGCAGGCACTACTGCACGGAATGATGGCACTAGGCCTTATCGGTCTTGTCGCAAAATTGCACAGGTGGACGGATGCGGCGAAGTATTACGACGGAGGGAGTCTCGGTAAGTTCGGCTGCAGTTGCTTCGCGTTCTATCGAGAGTTGAGCTGACCAAACGCCCGCTCTTTTCATTGAACAGTCATATACATGGCCGCTGTCTGCATGTACGGCGCCGTCTCCGTACCCAACCTGCGTCTGATAGCGAATCCGAACAATGTCGACTATCTCGACCGCTCTTCGATCCGCACGCAGCGCGAGAAACAGGCTGAGGATGCAGCCAAGGGTATCGCACCTCCTCCACCAACCGGCCCAATGACCGGCGAAGAGCGCATCGCAGCGCTGCGCATTCTCGGCGCGACTAACAGCATCATTGTTGCCATGCTTGCAGGCGTCGTACTCCTGCAGGTCTCAGATTGGTACTTGGGCAGGCAGGAGAAGCTGGCCAAGGACGCAGAGCGCGAGAAGCAAATGGCGGAAATCCTCAAGGTCGAGGGTAAGAAAGATAAATAAATGAACGTCTAAAGTGACATTGATCTCGCAACGTGCAGGCTCTGTGCGAACGGCGAGCAATTATCTCACAAATCAAAGCTCTGCACCTAATCCTGGACACGCGAATCTACTCGTCCAATAGATTGGATGCCCATAACAGCGATATAGACGAGCTGAATGCTCGGGAATAAATGCATTCAAAGCAATAAAGTTAACATTCGGAGCTGTAGGAGTGTGATGCTAAGTGATGGTGCAGGATATACCATTCTCGCCTGCCGCCTTCTCCTTCCTTCTTGCCCTTGCCTCAATGGCAACCTTGGTTGATTCGACGAAACATTCTTCGACGCCGCGATTGCACTTCGCTGAGCATTCTAGATATCGAGCTGCCCTGATTCGTTTCGCCACCTGCCGGGCCGAGAAGGAGAGCAAACACCCTCAGCGCTCGTCCTCTTCTCCTCTGCATCGCCAAAGTCCTGAACCTACAGCCAGGCCATCCTCGTAATCTACGGGTGTCTCCCCTCGCTGCGCGAGCTTCTCCAGAAATGCGCCTTCTGAGCGTAGATCACATTTAAGCGCGGCAAGCACGACCTTGACCCCTGGGCAATTCTCCTGCAATTCTGGGACCCACTGAGGATATACGCGAGGTGAAAGTGTGTCAGCGAAAAGCGACTTCATACGTATGAGTGGGCTAAAACTACGAGAGGGCACACCTTATTCTCGACGTTCTCTAAGGATATTCGTCTGTCGACCTGCAATGCGGACAAGATCGGCTTCAGGAGACATACTCTGGTCGCCTCACCAGCGCAACCAGGAGCCTTTTCGCTGATACTCACAGAGAAACAAATGATGACGCAGTGGGTGTCGCTGTAGCTCAGACTGCGTAGCTTATCAAAGTCCTCTTGCCCAGCAGTATCCCACAGAGACAGCTCGCAAACCTGGCCATTGCCGAGATCAAGTGTGTGTACGGCGCTCTCGAACACAGTCGGCTCGCTGCAAAAAAGCAGGACAGAATGACGAGAAAAGGGTCATCATGGCGCTCGCTGTTTGTATAGCTCGGGGTATCGGCGAAGGACTGACTATGCTTGTGGAAAATAGCCTTGAGTAAAAACGTTCAGAAGAGATGTCTTTCCACAAGCTCCATCACCTGCTTGTCATCAATTGCAGCACGTCAGAACTCGACCACAAAAGTATTCACAAGGCTCTGAGCGCAGCCATACTGACCGACGATAAGGATCTTCCGTTGATACTGCAAATTCGAAGCGGCGAACAGGTGTCATTCACAAGGCGAATATACGAAGGCAACGAGGGGTATGAGCAGAAGATGTCAAGGGCATTGCATAGCCCAGCTGAAGCTCGCAACGCCTACATACCCTTCGGGATCCAGCGGATGGACCGCCAATTCCGCATAGGAAGCTCATCGCTGTCGTTGTAAGGTATTTGTATCGTGTTGTTACCCCGTGCCTTGTTGGAGCTCCAAAAGGGGGCTAATGAGGCGTGGAGTAGGGGTAATACGGATGTTACAGCTGAGTGATGTGCGACTGCACGCCAACACAAATGCGGGGTACAAGGTGTGCCACGAAGAGGATTTGGTGGAGGGCAAGTTCGCGTGAGCACTAAATACGAGCTGGCTCTTCGATAGATGTGAGATGTGAGCATGCGAGCTGGCTGAGTTTGAAGTGAGATGTTGTGTTGCTCTTGCCTGACTTCACCGAGAGGCACGCGTGCGTCAATTAGAATGCTCTACAAAATGGGGGGCGGTGAACAAACCCTATCTTCCCTGGCACAAACTGCTAAATCCATTGGAGCGAGGGGCGTCCACGGGTAAAACAAAACACAATCCCCTATTTTGGTACTTCAAGCTTGAATTTCGGACTACACCCTGTGCAAATTCCGGGCACTGTAGTAGGCGCCGCGGCCGGCTGGCCATAATTTTAGTTTCATGGACTGGTGGAAGATGAGGCGGGTAGCCTGCAGACTGCAGAGAGACAAAAGAGGTAAACAGCAGACAGGCCTTCCGCCCCCCAGGACTTGGCAGCCAAGTGCACCCTCGAATAATTTGGGCAGTCGGCCGGTCAAGGCCTCAACTCTTGGGGGTGGAGTATTTGAAAGCTCCTTCATATTCATTCTTAACCCGCCGGCTGCACAACACAAAAGGTAGATGAGGAGAATCACATCAGAAATTACTGAGATGCAGATGTAAACCAGTCTGAAAGCAATCGCAAGCAAAGTTGCTCTTCAGCTTTTGCTAGCGATTACCGAGCGCGGAGTTCCGCGTTCCTCGACTATTCATTTCCAGTTTCCATCCCATTCTACAGCCCGACATTTATCTCTCGCTCTCCTCCCGTCCCTTGTCAGACGGTCTTGTTCTGGTTAGACTGCGTCACAACGGGGATTTCCCGCCCAGCTGGTCAGCAATTTCATTCCACTCCAGTCGCAGTTCACCGCCACTATCGAACGTCGACGACACCACCGGAATCTTGCCGCCTTGCAAGTTCATTGGCTATTCGACCTTTCGAGGCGTTGAATGAATGCATGGACGGCACCCCTGGACTGTAAGCTCCGGCAAGTCTTCTTTGGCATTGTATCATATCTTTGCTCTCGCCCCTCACACCGCGACTCGGACGATTGAACTGCTTTCAACTCGTCTCATCAGAAGCAGCTCTCGTCACATTATCGACGGACGGCAGCAACGTTTGATCGGCCACTTGTAAAGATCCGCGGCACTTGCTGAGCTTTGACATCGGTGCTGGAACGATCCGCGACAGCAGCTCACATGGCCTGGTGCCGACTGATGGTATAAGCTCTGCTTTCGCAACTTTCGCCTGTCGATCTTTAGGAGAACGAGCATTGTTCCCTTGGATGTGGTAGCACGGAGTGTTGACGCCAGCCTTTCGACATGACGGACCCTGTCTCCTGTTCGGATGCCACAGCCAACCTGAAGGGCCCGGCTGGTCAGATTGTCTGCGCTTTGGTGAGTTCATCTCTCTCCGCAACGCCCGAATGAATGCTGATCCTCTCAATCGCAACCACAACCAGAATCAACAATCCAATGTCGCCGCTAGGCAAGTTGGTATCGCAGTCGGCGCATTCGCTGCTCTAGGGGCAGTGACTTTGTTCGGCTTTCAGGTGCTTCGACCCAACAATAAAATTGTGTATGCTCCGAAATCAAAGTACGCAGAAGAAGGGCGCCAGCCGCCGCGGGTCGGGGATGGTTTCTTCGACTGGGTTAAGCCTGTGCTGCAATGGAAAGAGCAAGACTTGCTGCCCATCCTCGGCCTGGATGCCATCGCATACCTTCGCTTCGGAAGAATGATGCGCTGGATGGCGACAGTACTAGCTGTCGTCATGTGCGTGGTCTTGATGCCGGTCGACATTTTGTACAATCTAAACAAGTCAAGTTCGAACGATTCCCTCCAATATACTCTCACCATTATCACAATGCGCGAAGTAAAAGGCAGCTACGTTTGGGCTCACGTTGCCATGGGCTACATTGGGACCATCATCGCTCTGACCTTTGGTGAGTGCGCCGTCCTAACCTAGAACGTTTGTTCAAGGGCTGCGTAAGCTGATCAAGAACCGCCTTCTTCTCAGTCTATTTCAATTATAGGGCAATGGTACGGCTTCGATGGCAGTACTTCCGATCAGAGGAGTATCAAACGGCGTACCACGCGCGCACACTCATGATCACAAATGTGTCCAAGCGCCTCCAATCTGACCAAGCATTGAGCAGCATGCTTTCGACCCTCAAGATGCCCTATCCAACAACTGAGGTCCACATTGGTAGAGAGACAGGCCTCTTACCGGATCTAATCGAAAAGCACCAAGACTTGGTGCGCAAGCTCGAACGCGTCCTCGCCAAGTACCTCAAGAACCCAGGCAAGGTTAGCGGCAAGCGGCCCACAGTTACGCTTAATGGATGGCTGGGCTTGGGGGGGGAGACTGTCGACGCTATCGACTTTTACACAGCTCAGATCAACAAGACCGAAGCTGCCATCGAAGGTTGGAGGGAGCGCATCTCGGACAAAAAGCCGCAGAACTACGGCTTTGCGTCACTCGCTGCGGTGCCGTATGCCCACGCTGCAGCAAAAAGCCTGCAAAGCAAGAAGCCCGGAGGTCTCCGAATCCAGCTTGCTCCGTCTCCCCACGCTATCATATGGAGGAACTTGACCATGAGTTCTGCAGAGAGATTCCGACGGAGTACCATTGGTTTCATTGTTCTCTTGGTCCTTCTGTTTGTCAACGCCGTACCACTGCTGGCGGTCTCGTTGATCTCGAACATGGCGCTCTTCATCGACCAAGTGGGGTTCCTCGGATCATGGCACTCGGCCAGCTCATGGTCATTCGCAGCTGTTGCCGGTCTACTCCCGCCACTCATTTCCGGTCTGGCGGGCTACCTGCTGCCAATTCTCATGCGCCGCATCGCCAAGTACCGAGGCTTGCAGACCAAGATCAAGGCAGACAAGATCATCTTAACGCAATACTTTGGCTATCTCGTCGTCTCTCAATTCCTGGTCTTTACCCTTCTGGGCATCGGTATCAATCTTGTCATCAAGCTGGTTAACAACATTCAGGAAAAGAAGGCCGCATTACAGATCCTCAGGGAGCTAGGGAAGGAGAACCTGCTGAATCAGATCAAGACGCAGTATTTTGTCCTCGGAAACTACTGGTTGACCTGGCTGCCGTTCAGAGGCTACATGATCATCTTCGACTTGGCGCAGGTGATCAAGTTGCTGCTCGTCTGGGTCCAGAAGGGATTTTTTGGGCGCACGCCTCGCGACGTCCGCGAGCTGACTCGCCCGCCTTTCTTCGAGTACTCGATCTACTACTCCAACCTGCTTTTCATGGCTGCTGTCGTCATGCTATACGCGGCGCTCGTCCCACTGGTCACAGTCCTCGGTGCCGCGGGCTTCTGGATGTCTTCCTTGGTTTGCAAGTATCAGCTGATGTTCGTGTGCCAGACAAAACACGAGACGGGTGGCAGTCTGTGGAGAATAGTGATTAACCGTCTCTATATCTGCATCGTCATGATGCAAATCATCCTCGCTCTGGCCGTCTTACTCGACCAGACTGGCCAATGGTACCGCACAATCGCATGCCTGCCGCCCATCCTGATGGTGATAGGTTTCAAGATCTACACCGCTCGAGTATTCGACTCGCAATACAAGTGGTACATTCCGAATGCACAGGAAATGGCCGGGATCGTTGTCCACAAGGGAGACGCACGCCACCACCGTCTGCAACGGCGTTTCGGTCACCCGTCCTTGCACGAGAAGCTTTGGACTCCTATGGTCCACGCCAAGGTGCAACACCTGCTGCCCAACGTCTACCGCGGTCGATTGGATGCGACCAGCACGCAAGTTGTCGACGGCAGAAAGATGAAGACACAAGGATTCGAAGGCGGACTGAAGCTGGCTCTTGTTGAGGAGGATCAGCTGGAATACGACCCAAAGAAGGACTTAGACTCACGCTCGGTCATGTCTGGTACGACTATTGCGGCCGGGATGTCCGGCTACGGCACCCGACCCCCTTCTCCAGGCACGCCATACACCGGTGTCGGGGCTTACGGTGCCAGCACCTCGAGCTTCAAAGCGCAATACGCCAACTATCTCGCTGGCGCTCCACAGACGCCTGGGGATGAGTACGAGCTCAGCGATGTCCACCACGGCGGTAATGGGTATGGCCCAGGGCGCGAGTCGCGCGACAATTTGCTTGACCAACCTTCGGCAAGATACTCGGACTCGGCGGACGGTACGCTTGTCGGCAGCGGTCACATCCGCAAGCGCTCAGGAGACATGTACAAGGCAGTCAGCAATGGGGGCCATCGGGCTTATGAGAACGTGCCGAGCCAGCGAACCGCAAGCCAAGGGGATCCCATGGTAGCGGGCTATGGCATGGTGGACCACGGACTCCACCCTGACGATCAGAGCGCAGCCATGTATGGTTATCAGCAGCGGCCTGGGCCACCTGTGCGACAGGACTCTAACTTCACCGCCTACTCGGGCGGCGGGTATCAGTCGGCACAGACATCACCGCAAGGAGGACCCTTGCGCGTTGGGGCTGTGTTCCCGCCTCCGAATGTTGGCACCATGGACGGCGGTCAGCACCCTCACCAGCGATCTGGCTCGACAAGTTCGGGGTATATGTTGCAACAGCAGCAAGTCTCCGGCCCACCCATGCAGCCGGGCATGGTCTTCTCGCAAGCGCCTTACCAGCCAGCACGGTACGCACAAACGCCACCGCCGGCAACCTTTGTGCAATCTGCACCAGGACAATATGTACAGGCTCCAGTTCAGTATCACCATCAGCAACAGCATTCTGCATCCAGTAGTTACGATCCTTACGCGATGCAGCGACGACAATCGCCCGGCCCACAGCGGGTGGCCTTGCCATCTGGCGCCTCGGACGGCTCCGCACCTGACTCATACTCATACTCTCGCTAAAAGCTTTTCGGACTCCAAGCAAAAAGGGACAGCTGTCGTCATCGTGAACGACAAGCGTGCTGCCAGAATTTTCGAAAAGCAAGTCATCAGTATTGGGCACATTTGCATCGCAGCCTCTTCTTGGGCTGTTACTCTCCACATCCCACTCATTCACATCTTCCGCCCTTCACTATGTCGAAGGCTCCATCCTCACACCCTTTCAGGCGGGTCTGCAGGCAGCACCATCTTCGCCACCCGTTCCGCCCAATGGCCCAGAGAAGGAAGGACTGCGGCACAGGCCTTGTGTCCATCCCCCCCCCGGGTCACCATCTCCATCATCGACCTAAGAAGGAGTTTCGCAACGACACAGGAAAGTATGATCGGTGGACGACCAGTCTCTGTAGATTAGCAAGGAACGCAGCACAAAAGATAAATGATACATTCGTACGCGAGAGCCCAACGTCTCCCCTCGTCCTGTTGTCTTCTCCGTTGGAACCAGCAACTGGAGTGAAATACTCCAACGCGTCAGCCATAGTCCATACGCCCTCGCCGCTACCCACTTCACCTCTCGACACCTCGTCAATGCCACTGCCTTAGATCTGAGCCCCGCCCATGTGCCCGTCTTCGTGCTCGTAGCGATGCCATTAGGGCAAGACGCTGTAACAGAATTCAATCAGCGACAAGTTGTCTTCGACCGCATGCCTTCTTCTGTAGCGCCAGCACTCATACTTGCCAGCGCTATCTTTTGACTTGCGCGGTATTTGCTACATCGCACATGAAACTGCTGGCCGTAAGGACGTGTGTCGCGGCTCTAGCAGCTTACCACTGGTGCGCTGTACGCCCGCGCTAGGTAGCACTGCATGGGCACCGAGGTGTTCTGCGTCAGCTAACGGTTTGGAAAAGTAAGCTCATTTTGTCTAGGAAGTCAGTATATATGGTCGGTTGCACTTTGCATAACTGATGACCGACACCTCGGCAGCAGACGGAACGGCATGCGCCGTCACGGCACGATCAGTAATTACAGCACGGGAACAAGGATGGATCCAGCGTCTTCTTGATTGCTGAATGTGCTACAGATGAACTCTCATACCTGTCTACTGCTCCAACCCTGCGCAGGCTTGCCGCGCTCTTGCAGACTGCCAGCGCCAAACGCTTCCTCCCAACCCACGATACCACCCTCGACGACGCCGACCTTAGCTGCCGTTTGTGCATCATCGAGATCTGAGTACTCCTGAAGAGCATCAGCATACCAGCCTGCTGCGCGTGGACCTCTTCCCGTCGATTGATTGCAATAAAACAGGACGAGTGGCACTTTGGCAAGCAGAGGCAGCAGTGTTGGCAAAGACAGAAGGAACGTGTGAGCCGGCAAGTTTATCGCAGTCGGTATCATTGACTGAGGCAGAAGGACAGCGAGAGTCAGCACATGCTGTACGTATGCACAGATCCATAACACTCATGCTAACCTCGCAATCAGTTCGACGGACGTCGATAATGACTGCCTCTGTCGCTCGCCCATTTGCCTGCCTCTCGAGTATCTGCTTGAGCACTTGCACATCAACCCTAGGCAGAGGCGCTGTGGAGCGATCACGAGGCGTTGGGTAGACATCTTGCCAGCCTTTGGAGTGAATTGGATGCTGCTCTGACATGGTGCGTGATGGAAGATGGAATCGTACAGGTAAGTACAAGAGCAAAAGCAAGAAGCAATGCCAGTCTTAAGCTTAGCTAGGCTTGCGCCGAGCGCTGCCAGAAGGCACGGGGTGACATCAATTTGACATGTCTTCATTGAAATTGCATGTTGGTCGCAGCGGTGGTGGAAGACCGAAAGTGGAGTGTTAGAGTATTTCCCAATTTCAAATGTCCAGATCAAGGAATGTGCACGTTGGAAGCTCGAATTTCAAATTCGTCTGTAAGTATTGCCCACAGGTTCCTATAAAAAGGCCATGACCACCACCACTACGTACTTCATCACCCTCAAGACTAACGCTGTCACACCCGTCACCTAGGCGTTATGGCACAACCAAACAGCGAACACAGACCAGGCGAGGTCGATCAACACTTTAGCAGGACAGGAGGCGTGCCGACGGCGAACGATATGGCGCATGGTGCAGACGTACAAGGCACGACGGCCAAGGGCATTCTCGTCGGGCTGGGCTGGTTGGACAGGCTACTGTCACTCTTCATAATACTAGCTATGGTCTTGGGCGTCATCATCGGAGAATTTGCGCCAAACGTAAAGGAGAACCTCACAAAAGGTGATCTTAAGGGTGTCTCGGCTCCTCTCGTAGTGGGGCTGATTGTCATGATGTGGCCAATCTTGACAAAAGTGAGTTGGTTGTGAACGTCTACACTAACAAGATGGTAACTTTACTCGCACAACCCAGGTCCAATATGAGAAGGTACCGCAGACGTTTCAAACGCGAAAGATCTGGGCCCAGATCGCCGTCTCGCTCATCCTCAATTGGGTCGTTGGGCCCTTTCTCATGCTAGCATTGTCATGGGCTACACTACCAGACTTGGAATCGTACCGTATCGGCATCATCATGGTCGGCCTTGCTCGCTGCATCGCCATGGTCATGATCTGGAATCAGATTGCGCGTGGCGACCCTGACATTTGCGCCATCATCGTCATCATCAACTCGCTACTTCAGATCGTCCTCTACGCGCCATACAGTCTCTTATTCGTCAACGTCATCTCTGGATCCAGGGAGTTTGAGCTTCGATACGGCGACACAGCTATTGCCGTGCTGATATACCTTGGCATTCCGCTAGCCGCAGGTGTAGCCACGCGCTTTTCAGTCATGGGCGCCTTCGGCAAGCATTTCTTCGAGAATAAGTTTCTTCCCTTCTTTGGCCCTCTCTCCCTCATCGGCCTGCTCTACACGATCATCATCATATTCGCTGAGCAAGCACGACGGATCCTCGACAACTTGGGTCCAACCTTCCGCACCTTCGTTCCCTTGGTACTCTACTTTGCTCTTATGTGGAGCTTGGGCTTCTTCCTTGTCTGGGGGCTCTCCAAACGGTACGGCCGAGGAACGTGGGGCTATCAAATGGCTGTCGTGCAAGCCTTTACTGCAGGTAGCAACAACTTCGAGCTCGCCATCGCCGTTTGCGTGTCGGTGTATGGCGCAGACTCCGACCAGGCACTTGCAGCCACAATCGGACCGCTGGTAGAAGTACCAGTGCTGCTGATACTCTCTTGGGTCGCGCTCTCCCTGGGTAGAAAACTCAAGTGGGATCGCACGTGGAACGATGGGATGCAAGAGATTAGGAAGCGTCAGGGTGAGCCCGGCATTAGTAATCCTACCATCTTTGAGAATTACGATCGGACGTTGAGGAAAGAAAGGATAACGGCGTAATGTGTAACATCAATGTGACAATTTTATCGACTTGCGTGGTTAACGATTCAATGTAGCAAATGTCTCAAGCTATACCTTTGTGTCTGATTTAGAGACTCTTTTAGAGCGTGCACACACACGACTCTCGCTTGCTCTGTATCCGCACTCGCGTCAATCTTGCATGTCAGCTTCCGGCTCGTGTCAGTCATCACAGTCCACATCAAGCCAGTAGCTACATGTTGAATGAATACGACTTGCATCGCTCTCTGTGAGCTTGGCTTCATCAACAGATGAGCGTGCCGGATCGTTCTACGTGCATGATAGCAGCTTTCGGTAGCGTCAATCTCAGCTGTTAGTGAGACTGCTCAAAATGCAGGTCCCATGAAGCTGCACTCGTCTCTTGATCAACATCTAGCGCCGAAAGGTCAAAGAGCAATATATGTCGCTACCACTGCGCACGCTTTGTCTCGCAGTGACACACCAGCAGCGTTGCACGACGACTACGCTTGAGCGCCATATGGCACGGTTCTAGAGCGCTTGAACTCATGGATGCTGCTCACCCAGCGGCCAGGGGCTGGAGCAATATCCGTCGATTGTTCCCTTCAGCCGTGTCTACCACTGAAGCTTAAGTTGAGCTTCAGGCTACAGCATGTGAGCGCTCGGCTTCAAAGCACTCCAAGGGACGCGCGCGACGAAGGGCTACTTCGACGTGGATGGCCTATATGCCGGAAGCACTGTCCTGAGTATTTGGATATGATGTCGCTGCTGCTGCTCCGGCTGCAGTGGCTATAGCAGCTGTCGTTTGGGCAGGAGTCCAAGCAGAGTTCGACCTTGTTTCTCAAAGACTAGCACACCGTCAATCTCTGCTGGACCGTCGTCGCGCTTCGACGTCCCACGCCGAGGGGTACCTCGGAACGCAGCGCCGGACTTCAAGGCCGCGCTTGTCAGCATACACATTGCTCGACACGCCGCAACATGATCCCAACTCCCATCGATACCTGACCACACCTGATCAAGAAAGACATACGTTTCGCCGAGTACGTGATGCGCAAGGCAGCTCGCGTGTGGGCTAAGAGTGCAGTGGAGACTGTAGATTTGGCCTGGTGGCCTACTGATGAGCTTTGTAGGAGGGGCAGGCTAGAAGTGCATGTTAGAGCTGGAAGCCATGTGCTACCTGGAGAAGCATTGCGTGAGTCATCAAGAACGTATCGCAGGTCTAAGCTGCTGCTTTGCCGCCAAAAGAGCTACTCGTGAATACTCACATATTACAGGATTCAATTATAACTAGAGCTTAACGGCAGGGGAAGTTCATCAACGGATTTGAACCCAAGGCGCCAACTCGTCCTATTTTCGTCTGCTTTGTTTTTGGTCCTTACTTCCTCCGTCCTCCGACCCCTGGCCTCCGTGCATCTACCCCACATCCCTTTCTGTCTGCCTCTGGCACTCTATCGTCTGTGGAATTGCCCTTCAGACCCCCCTCTCATATCCTGTGGACAGCCCTCGTCCACACCTACGATCGCGTCCACGATATACTGCACTCAAGCTACGTCCATTCTTACCAATGTGTCTCTAAGCAAGCTACGCCTCAAGCCCACCCTAGACTCGTAACAATGCATGCCCTGGAAATGAACCCTCTGTCGCCTTGCTTCTCCCTCTCACGCAATCTCACCACGTGGAGTTGCCTGAACTTTCTCCGTCCGCATCTCCTCGTCCAAGTCGCTGAAGGCTGCGTGCTGTTTCTTGGCAGAACCATACCTAGAAGGCCCTGATGAGGTGGGACGAAGCTACGGCTCTTGGTGGCAGGGCGGGGGCGGACAGCAGCTCGAGGTGATGCAGTGTAAAATCAGTTGGTATTGAGATGACATGCAGTACATTTGGACCGATAGCAGTTGCGTCTGAGATATTCTGGTGTGCGTGAGGGTCTTCGTAAGCTACTATGCGCATTCAATGCTGCTCCTACTGGCGCGGACCTCAATCTGTCATACAAGCTGCTACATCGAACGATGTATGGCGAGCAAAAACACTATGGCTGCAGAGGAGCACAGTGCAGTTGAGATCTGCCAAATACTCACACATATATGTCAGGTAAGCTGGTCTGCCAACTCCTACACGGCCACACCAGGTGCCGCAACGTCTGCGGAACTTTGCTCTGTCGCGATTGCCGCTGCGGCACCAACAGCCAACTCGAATCCGTCTGTAGTCTCAGCACGCCAGCTCGAAGGCACTAGCCACGAGAAGGGGTGGGGGCTGTGTGATCGGGAGGTGCCACGCCGCTAGCATGACAATAGCGTGGGACCTCGAATTTGAAATTGGAGCTTGCTCCCATCTCGACGAAAGACGTCCCTCTTCCTCGCCCGTATGTGCACTCGCTCTCTTCGATCGGCCAAGCCTAGCATTCTTCGACAGCCCTACAGTCGCAAGAACCGAGCCATCATCATTCCATCTATTCCCCGCAAGATGACGCTCGACTCGCACTCCAATGTCTACAGCTTCTGTGCACAGGACGTTACGGAGCGCATCAAGCAATCAGTCATCGAAGCAGGCGAAGATCCAGCTTAAGTTGATGCGACGTATCGACCATTCCTCCGCGCCGCTTCCTCCAAAAATGGTGCTGTGAGCCCAGACTGGACAGGTTACGTAGTCTTTGCTGAGGGCAGCGCAGGGCTGGGGAACGCTGCTTCTCTGTCGCTAGCTCTACCGAGGCCCATCAGAGTGTTGATACTGTACGGTAGCTTGAGGGATAGGTGAGTGATCCGAGGAAGTGTACAAACGAAGCCCACATATCTAATTAGGCTGCGGCTGCGGCTTAGGTCTTTTTCGAGGCTCATGGCCTATGAAGCTGCCAGACTGCTTTCAGGCATGGCGTGCGACGTCAGAATGAACTCGCCAAGAGGCTTGCCACTTAGGGATGATGAGTGATGTTTCTGCCGCATTAAGAATCATGACGCGGCCTGACATACTCTTCATTATCTGGCCTTCAGACTGTCTCGTCGACCACCCTAAGGTGCTAGAGCTCAGGTCTATGATGGCCTGAAGCGATGCCAACTTCTGGTGTTCACCCGAGCAGCATGGGTGACTCCTTGAGAAGACGCCAGGACTATGATGACCACCCATACTCATCATGCTGAAGCCTTTCCTCTCCAGTAACATTACAGGAATCTTCAAGACAATTTTCGACCATATCCCGCTTTCAACTGGCAGCGTTCGTCCAACGCAAGGTAAAGTTTGTGCCGTCTCGCAAGTCAACGGGGGCTCGCAATCGTTCAACGCTGTCAACACGTTGCGCATACTGGGTCGCTGGATGAGAATGTGAGCGTGGCTCTCTGTCGATGTGTCACTGAACCCTTGCTGATGCGCCACTCCGCAGGTTTGTCATCCCTAATCAAGCGTCTTTGCCAACGGCCTGGAAATGTTTTGATGAAGCCGATCGCATGCTAGCATCGTCGAATCACGATCGCTTGGTAGATGTATGCGAGGAGCTCGTAAAAGTGTCGGCCCTATTCGTTGGCAAGGAGCAGCTCTTTGCAGATCGATGGAGCGAACGGTCGGAGAAGACTCGTAATGCTGGAGCATTGTTCACTCAAGAGCAAAAGGAACGCGCCAAAGGTGAGGCCGCTAGGGTCATTGACAGCATCGCATCAAGGTGAGCCCTGGTTTGCAATACATACACCGTATCTGACTGTACTAGGCGCCCCTCTGTTGTGGGTAGCTTACTGACACATTGAAGTTCGAGGCGTAGGGCTAAGTCAAGCTTCTTACAGGCATAGCACAGTCAGATGGAGCTTTGTACAGCTGCCTCCAAGAAAATAGTGACTCTGAACAACATCGCCGTTGAACGCTGGCGCGGCATGTGTCAGTGCATCATACGTGCCGAGCAGCGAAAGCCTGCGACCTGACGAGTTTCGAGTAGATAAGCAGCAGCAGGGAAGGTCAGCTGGTGCGTCGCTCCTAAAAGTCAACTTCAGGTTTATCAAGCCGTGTCAAAGTTACGTGTGTAGTCCATCTACGTGAGACGTGCACAATGTTATGAGAATCCAGCAATCGATGCTTGACATACAATGGCCATTCCGCCTTTTCGCACGCAACAGAAGCATCGCCACACTCGTGCCACGCTAGCCCCTTCCTAATGCACCGCAGCTTTCCCACCTCTTGTCTTCCCTGCGTTCACGTTCCGCATAGAGGGTCGTCCAGGGAAGTATCAATAGCATCGACACTGACACCAGTGAACCTTTTGCAGGTGTGATTGTCCCAATGTGATGTATACGGATATGAAATGGCAATGTCCTGCTCAAATTCGTTACTTCCAGCCGTGGAGGCCTGCACGATGGCCCTTCGATAATCCCCTATTCCTCTGCTGTACCTCTTTGATCGCCTTCGAAGCAGAAGTAAGCAAGCGACCACATGACAGTGAGGTATAGCATCCTACATCGTGAAGGTGCGAACGGTAAGTTCTCCATGGTTCGGGCTGCGCTTCGATTACGGCGAGAGTGATACCGATGGTGTGGAGAAGCCCGATAAGTGAACGCGGGCTAAGGATAGAAGGGAATCTGCGCTCGAGCAAAGGCCTTCGAATGCTGATGGCCACCGGTCGCGACCGAATTGCTTGGTAAACCAGCACAGCGATTGTCGTATCGCCATCCCGCAGCTTGGACGTAGTCGAGCCTGAGATAATGATGACAGAGAGCAGCGGACACAACGCATAGAGTATGACTTGCGGCCGCACTGCCCATGGTGCTCCCATGGCCGTCGAGCGTCATTCCTGCTTCGCCAGACATGTTACTTGCGAGCGGTTACCCCGGAGGTCGGAATTGCCGGTGCGTCGTCAGCATCGCCGTAGTGCTTTGATAAGCGCCCATAGATGCTGGATGAGGTGCTGCCACGGGGTTTCCCTGCTTTGGTAGGAAGTGCGCGAGGGCACAATGCGTACCCCCCTTGAGGAGAGTGGGGAATTCGAGATGTTACATAGGCAGCTATCTCAACCGTCGAGATGCCCGAACTGAGATAGATCTTCGGCCTTTGCAATCTCCACATGACTCTCGAGGTATCATTCAAACACGTTTGGAGGCTTGAAACTCTAAGAGCTGTGAAGCAGTGAAAGGGAGTGGCGAAGCATTTCAAATTCAAATCCTGCACAGCTGCACGTCTGTCTTCCTTTGAGCCTGCAACCACGATGACCACCATTATGATTTTATTCACGCGATGTTGCGCTGGCAATCTTACTGCAAAGGTAAGTGAAGGCGCGAGAGATCGAGTCGAGTTAGTGGCAGTGAGGAGTTGGAGTGGCATATCGGCCCTGGGGGAAGAGCGGAGAGGACAGGCGAGGTGAAGTGCGCATGGAAACACTTCGCTCGGGTCTGTTGAATCAGTGCTTTTGCACTGGTGGTTGGCTGTTGAAGCATGTCGCTCGGAGTGGTGCGTCGAGGAGGAAGCAAAGATACGGCGGAGGCGCGTCCTGACTTAAGTCAACAGCCTCGCCAACAACACGCACACCGCTTTCAAGCTGGCAGAGCACCCTATCAACCTCAAGAGATGGGTACAAACGTACCCTGTACCAAATGAGCGCACCCCACGTCAGCGAGAGGTGGAAGAACATCGGAAGATGCTCGAATGGCAAGTCAAAAGCTGCTCCAGGAACGATGGCGTCGTTGACGTTTGCAGAGCAGATTACGGAGAGACTCGAGCTCACTAGCGTCTGCTGCAAAAAAAAGGTCACTTCTCACGTAGTCAATGATCCCGGAGCCGACAGTCCACCAGCTCATAACTTTCCCTTCTCATTGCCAAGGCTATGTCCAGCACACTACAAGTACTCTTCCACAACAGTGGTTCACCGCAAAAGGCTCCAAGAGTAGCAAGACAGAATGCTTATTCACCACAGCAACATCTCACGACAGAGTAGTACAGAAACGACGGAGAGATTGGGCATCGTCAAGAGCGGTACTGTCCTTGGTAGGAGAAGGTTGGCAGCGATCGGTCTGACCACCAGTGATACGCTGCAGAACAATGGAATGGTACGCAACCATCAGCAAGCACGCAGCAGCAGTCGTTTCAACGAACATCGGTCGTCCCGTCATCTTGATGTGTTCACAAGCCGTCCTGATGTACGTGGCGAGTCAGGAGCACCACGCACGTCGAGATTCGAAGATACTGTGTGCAGCGGTGTGACGTCACCAGCCAAGTCGTCAGGTGGTGTACTAGGTGGCCAGTTCAGAATCTTTGCGAGATTCGCCACCGTCGCAATAGTTGGTAATCTAGTCATTTTGAGGTAGCTCACTAGGGCATTTTATCAAAGTAGGCAGTGCTATAGGCCTTAGATACTACTAGTCCATCGAGGACCCCTCGGACAGGCTTGCACATTACCTCGAAGGGTGAAATAAAGATGTCCGAGGATCATCGTACAGGCACTAGAAGTGGGTAGGGGAAAGTCGTTATTCAAAGCTACTACTGCTAAATCAAGCCCCCTTTGTCCGCTGAAAGGTCAGCTACTCAGGTATTAGAGGGTCAGATACGATAATTTAAACCAGTAACTCAAGTACTGGGTGGGCATGGCTTTACGTGGGCTTGTAAACTTAACCCGGACCGCCGAGACTACGAGGCGGCAACTTCAAAGGTGAGTGTAGGCTATATACAACGAGTAGATCACCTAGACATAGTAAGAATAATAAGGCTACCACTAGTCACAAGGTACAGGACTGTTCAGATGTCGTCCTCGGTACCCTCGCACGCTATAGACTGCTCCCAAATGACTGGCTCACTACGATTATTGAGACCTCACATGTTGCTAGAGGTTCTGCAGCTGTACGCTGTAACTTTCAGTTCTGACGAAAATGTAAAGAAAGCAGAGCTGAGGTGGAGTGAAGATTTGCTCAGTGGAAAGCAAGGCTGCCACAGGTGCCTATGTCAAACAACACGAAGAGTAGGGTGCGGGAAAGGTGTCTTACAGGTGCGGCGTGCAAGGCTAGGCTCTTCAAGCGTCCAAGCTCGAGTGTTCCTTGTTCCAGTCTCGAGGCTCGAATCACTGCTTTATTCTCGGAGCGCCGCCTAGCGTTTGCTCCTCGAGCAACAGCGTCTTCGCGGCGCGTGAGTGGGCCCAAATGTGTGCACCGTAGCGAAGCAGGACCAGCTGAACTATGCCTAGCGCAGCTGCAATGGCCGCTAAGATCGTAGACGATATCCCAGGGGTCTAGATTCGCTGCGGCATGGGTAACAGGGATACATAAGGTGACCATGTCGGAAGCCGAGTAGCACTCACTGTACATGGCTGGGGCGAATAGTGGGAATAGCCAAGCAAGGAACTGCAGTACAGCATGAGCTTACATGAGACTTTATAGCATATCATGCGCGCGACACTTACATTGCGCAGCTACGATTGAGCGGCAATCTCAGGGGAGGCGAAATCCTCGTAGCAATCTGCCAAGTAGATCCCTGCAGCTAGAATGGATGAAGTTGGCAGCCATGAACAGGACCGAAGCATTGCAATGCCCTTCGGCCTTCCGCGCGTACGTCATCGCAAGCAACGCCTACGATCGTCCATTGTTTCAGCAGCCCCCTCAATCTCAGCCACGGAGCTCTTTACCACCTCCAACATCGACGCGTGGCATAGGCCAGCAGCTCAGCTTGTGAGAGCTGTTGGCCCCGCGAGTAATTGAGCCAGCGACTGGTCAGCTGTGTACGTGGTGAGCCGGTGACTGGTACAGTGCTCACCCCGCAGTCACGTGGGGAAGGCTGGCTTTCACGAGCGGATAGACGATCCACATGTAGTCAGTCAGAGCCGAGTGCCGTTGCCGTCCCTCGCTTATCTGCTCGGCTCATGGACCAGGCTGTATTGATTCTCCCAAGTGTCCACGTAGTCTATGCATTGTTTTCCTTGTGATCGTATACACATTCCTCAGCTCGTGTGAAGAACAGAGCCGAGCAGCAAGCAAAGCGATTCAAATAACTATAATCCTGCAACAATGGCATTCTCTACACCCATGGCTGGACTCGCATGCCTTCGCGCCGCAACGAGGAGCCTCGCTGCGGGTGGCGCGTCGGCGTACGCAGGCTGCAGCGGTAGCAAGGTGGTGACAGCAGCCGCCCTGCGTCGTGCTTATGCTTCCGAGGCGGCCGTCGGTGGGCCGAGCTTCAAGCTGACGGAAGACCAGGAGGCGTACCGAGGTGTGTACGGGATGGGCCTCTTTTGACGTAACGCGAGCAGGTTTAGCTTGTTTGTCTGTTGTGGCGTGCTGACGTGAATGGCCACACTCTTGGCTTGCAACAGATCTTGCGCGCAAGTTCACCGAAGAGCACATCATCCCCAAGGCCGAGCACCATGACAAGACGATGGAGTACCCCTGGGAGATCATCAAGGCCGCTCACAGCGTTGGCTTGCTCAACACGCACATCCCAGAACAATACGGAGGGTCTGGCCTGGGCCTGATGGAATGCAGTCTGATCAGCGAGGAGCTCGCGTACGGCTGCTCAGGGATCCAGACGGCCATCGAGGCCAATGGGCTTGCTGAGGCCCCCCTGATTGTCTCGGGCAGCGACCACGTGAAGAGCAAGTACCTTGGTCGCATGACCGAGGAGCCGCTCGTTGCTGCGTACTGCGTCACCGAGCCGGGCGCAGGCTCAGACGTGGCCAATATTTCCACGCGTGCAGAGAAGAAAGGCGACAAGTGGGTCATCAACGGGTCCAAGATGTGGATAACTAACGGCGGATATGCCAACTGGTACTTCGTCCTCGCCAAGACCGACCCGTCGCAGAAGGCCGGCAAGAGCATGACTGGCTTTGTCGTCGATGGTGATTCGCCCGGCATCACGCGAGGCAAGAAGGAGATCAACATGGGCCAGCGCTGCAGCGATACGCGTGAGTCCCGCGTGAGTCCTGCGCCATGGCTTGCGGATAATCTGGTATCAGGCAGGACCGAGTATATGCGGTAATGACACTGCTTCTGGTTCCTTCAGGTATGATTACCTTCGAGGACGTTGAGGTACCCGAGGAGAATGTGCTTGGCAAGCCCGGTGACGGATTCCGGACGGCCATGGGAGCGTTCGACATCACG
The DNA here is from genome assembly GCF_000711695.1 of Tilletiaria anomala UBC 951. Taxonomy (NCBI): domain Eukaryota; kingdom Fungi; phylum Basidiomycota; class Exobasidiomycetes; order Georgefischeriales; family Tilletiariaceae; genus Tilletiaria; species Tilletiaria anomala. The sequence continues at coordinate 156,691 of NW_013547011.1, forward strand.
GTGAGATCGCTTTTCGACCGTCTAAACGTTCGGCCCTCCAGCTTCGGTTGACCGATCCTTTCTTTACTCCTTTGTTTCCTGCTGTACAGCGCCCGCTGGTTGCATCTGGCGCCATAGGTGTCGCCTCACGTGCGTTCCACGAGGCGGCCAAGTACGCCTCAGAGCGGCGCACGATGGGCGTGCCGATCATTCAGCACCAAGCGATCGCGTTCAAGCTAGCCGACATGGCAATGCGCGTCGAGGCGGCGCGCAACATGGTCTGGAAGTCATGCTGGGTCAAGGACCAAGGACAGAGGAACACGTTCTACGCTTCCATGGCCAAGGCCATGGCGTCCGAGGCGGCGGTCAGCAATGCGAATGATGCGGTGCAGGTCTTTGGCGGAGCCGGTGCGCAGTACCTTTGTATCTCCTACTTTCCTCGTGAAGATACATGTGCTGATGGTTGCCCCTTTCTCATCATCGCATGCAAAGGCTTCAACACGGAATACCCCGTCGAGAAGCTCTACAGAGACTCAAAAATTTTCATGCTGTACGAGGGTACCTCAGAAATCCAGGTGCGTTTCTTTGGGAATGCTGAACATGCACCACGAATGAGATTCAAAGTTCCACCTTTTGACACCATCTCTGTCATCTTGTGCTTTCCACAGCGTCGCATTGTCTCCAAGTACATCGAGGAACAGTACAAACCGTAGGGGCGCATAGATGCACTTCCAGTAACTTGCGCATGTTGCGCTCTTTCGCATCACTTGCATGGTTGGGAGACTGCAAAAAGATCGATCTGGCTGCGGTTGCTTTGAGCGATCAAGCTCAAGCGGAAGAGCCAAAGCATGCGTTCGTTCTCTGGCGTAGATCGCCTTCGCGGCCTCTTAGTTGTGGATCAGCATACATGCTCGTACACTGTCGTTGAAACACATCCGTCTTGCATGCGTTGAGACGGGAACAGCGTCATACTCGCTGTGCAACGCATTACATGCCCACTTTGGCGCTGTGAGACATTTAAACGGAAGGCATGTTCAGACGAATATGCTCTGATGGAAAGTGGATGAACGAGCGAGCGATGGTGCAGCTAAGTCCGTGATGCGTAAACAGAGAGGCGCCACTTTCCACGGATATGTGCACGGGGCAACCGAGTTGCACGTTTTGCTGCTCTTGAGGGTATGTTGGCATGCTCACATTGAGTTCCTCCAATGGCACACTGCGTGCTTGCCAGTACTGGTCCACATGCGCCCGTGCCTTTGCGCTATGCGCTAGATGCATACCTGCCTTTATCGACAGTCCGGGCACTTGCAGTTCTCGTCGGCATTTGACCGAAAGCAACTCACAATGAGCGAGCTCAACTTGCAGGAAGTGCTGGACTTTGCGATCGATCTCGCCAAGAAGGCGGGCAAGGCCATCTCGGACGGTCAAGCCAAGCGTTTCACAGAGGGCACGGCTGCTGAGACCAAGAAGAACTCTGCCGATCTGTGTGTGTCACTTTCCTTGCGTATCCCTCAGATCACGCTCCAAGAGCTCATCCAAGGAGAGTGTGACAGTACCGCCTATGTAGGAACCTAACATGGAATCCCAATTTGCTTGCACAGGCTCACAGAGGTTGACCAAGCGACCGAAAAGCTCGTTAAGGAGGCCATCACAGCGAAATACCCTGACCATGCATTCATTGGCGAGGAGAGCGCGCAAGGCAGCGAAAGTGTACCAGAAGGAGGCTGCTGGATCGTAGATCCTATCGATGTGTGTACGGCGCTACTTTCTCTGCGCAAGGGCATCGTTCCAGTGAATGACCGCTGATGAATGCGTACCCTTCTGCACTCTCACCAGGGCACGACCAACTTTGTGCACGGCTTCCCGTATTGCTGCATCTCGATTGGGTTCACGTACAAGAAGGAGCCGGTCATGGGAGTCATGTGAGATGGGGTTCCCCGGGTGCCTTTTGCTGGTGTGATAATATCTCAACCCGGCTCGCATCCAATATCCTCCCGGGCATACAGCTACGCACCGTTCCTGGACGTGAGTCTCGACACCACCCGCTTTGATTTGACCGGTCTCACGCTTTCAATTCGTCTTGCAGCACCTGTACTATGCCCTGCAAGGCCATGGTGCCTATCTCGTCACTGCGCAGGCTCCTGAACCTCGTCGCTTGCCACTGGCCAAGCCTACACCGCTACCGTCAATGCGTCAGGCCGTCGTGGCCATGGAGTGGGGTTCAGACCGCCGCAGCGAAATCGTGAGTCGTTTTCGAGCAATGTCTTCTGAACATTTTCGGCGTGACAGCGTCTCACTGTGTTAATTAACTTTTACCTCATTCCTGTATGTCAGCTCGAGGCAAAATTACAATCGTTCCGCCGCCTATGCGGTGACCCCGAAGACGTAGAAGGGGGCAAGATGGTTCAGGGCATTCGATCTATCGGCAGCGCCGCGCTCGTCAGCGCGAGCATCGCAGCCGGTAGCATCGACGTCTACTACGAGATCGGCACATGGTCGTGGGACCAATGCGCAGGTGAGCTCTTAGCAGATCGCTCAACTTGCGCTCGAGGAGGCTTTTAAGTCTGACAGAGACACTCTCTTCCGACACGGAGGCACTGCCATCCTGCGTGAAGCGGGCGGCGTCACTGTCGGAAGCAAGGCTTGGACATCCAAAGCGCTAGCGTCAGACTCGATGTTTGGAACTGTGCCTCCTGAGGTGCTGATGGGCCGCAAGTATCTCAGCATTCGCGCGATCGGGGACACGCCGCAAGAGTCGGGCAGAGCCGCGCAAAAGAGGTTGATCAAGGAATTCTATGACGCTGTAGTCGAGTTCGATCCCAAGTGAATTTTGTCAAAGCAATAAATTAGAATAATCAGTCCGGCGATACTTCTTTCCGCTTCTTGCTAGGAGAAGAACCGAAGAAGGACTGCAGCTTGGACTGGCTTCTGTCTTCTGCGATGCTGCCGGCCCCACCACACTGCCTCTTCACACCGGCAAGATGAGGCGTCTGGTCTTTGCTTATGAGCTGGAGGCCTGGCAAGAGGCTTATCCGGTCCGGCCGTGCCGCGTTCGGCTCAGCACGCGCCACTTCCCTGCGTGTAACGGTGGAACTCTTGTCCCTATTGTGCACTTCGCGAGAGGATTCTAGGATCGACCCCTTCTCCATACGAAAAAATAGCCGTGGAGCACGGAGCTCGAGGGTGAAGAAGCCCGTGTTGGCTGCAAAGGGGGGCTGCGTGTTGGCGCCTAGGAAGAGCGCTAGAAATGTCTTGAGCCACAGGCCATGTGTGACGAGCACGACGTGCACTGGCCCTGCAGTGGCACTGCGGTCTGTTCCTCGACTCGAAGCGACAGAAGGCTTACCGCTGTCCCCGGAAAGGACTGCAGCTTTCGATGCCAGCTGGATCCACCGTCTGCCAACATTCTTGACGCGCTGTTCGAAGACGGCCTTCGTCTCGCCATTCCCTTTCCCTCGCTTGTTGTAGACGGCGCCATTGCTAATGTTACCCGAAGATTGCTGATAAGGGACATAGATTCCACCTCTTGTGCTCTCCATGTAGCCGAAATCGCGTTCAGCCAGTCCAGCGTCGAGACAGTAGCTTAGCGAAGCTGGGTCTAGGGTCGCCTTTCCGATCTCCTGCAAAAGGGCTGCTTCGAAATCTGGATCGAAGGACGAACGCGAAGCTGTTGGTAAATCTGCGTCATCGTTGCTCATTTTGATGTCACTGGCATGTACATCGAGGTCAATGCAGTTCCGCGCGATCGCATCGGCGGTTTTGTTCGCTCGCCCAACTGGGCTAGCTACTAGTAAGGTGATGGGCGGCTCTAATGTCTGTGACGGCCCTCCATCTGACGGGCATTGTTCTCCCTTCTGCCGCGCTCCCCAGTAGCGTCCCAACGCTTCGATTTGGGAAGTACCGTGCACAGTCAGCGGCGAGTCGGAATGGCCCTGCAGCAGTCGCATGTGGTTTGCCAGCGTCTCCCCATGCCGGATCAGCGTGATGTAGGCGCAAGGTCCACCGCCGCAGGCCATCGCTACCGCGAGGGAATCGAGAGCCAGGCCGCCTGCTATTGGATGAGCACCATTTCCCTTCGGATAGCAGGCTGCTTCCACCCGGTGCAGACGGGAAGAGACTTTCTATTGAGGAATGACTATCGATCCATCAGAGAGGATAGTCTTGCGAGCTGTAAAAATGTGTATGATGGACATCTGTGGAGAGCACGCGCATTGAAGATTTGTTGTATCCCGCCGAGGCGACACGCAATTTGGTCCTCGGTTGACGATAATCCGCTTGAATCCGGTGAATAACAGCCCAAACAGTGGGGATATGGAGCATCAATCCACGGCTTCGCACCCGAATCTGCAAAACTGGGCAACCAATAAGGCACCCACTTCGCCAGCGATAAGTGGAGCTAGGCGTTTCAATTGAAAATAAAAAGAAAAATCGATCGTGTTCCAAGTAAATTTTCCTTGCCCTGGTACCTGCAATTGGAAATGAAAAATGCTTACGTGGCTTGTCATGTGTGCACTCCCAGCCGCAGACGGCTAACAACGATGGCCGCTGTACATATCAACTGGCAGCAGAGGAGTCTCTCCCCCGATTATGCATCATGAGGCACATGTGCATTGTGCAGTTATGGTTACGCTAGATATAAGCCTAGCTGCCGCTGGAGTTTGGACCGCATGCGGCCCCCACCCTTACCATTCGATCCTCAGCTCGCTCCAGGTGACTTGAACCGTGATGGGATTTCAACGCCGCTCCCAGCTTGTCCAAGTTTGTATATACTCTTTCTATTGCCCATGGGCTCCTTTCCCTTGCTGTTGACATCCATCCCCTTTCAGCTTCTCGTATTAAACCGCCTGAATTGCGATCGACCTCGGCCTGCTCGCCTGCAAGCATCGCAAGGTCGTCGAGCCTTCGTGGCTCACTAGCAGCCCTGCAACCATGCCGTCTGCGCTGCTCCACGGGCGCACCTTGACGCACACCGTCAAGAAAGCCTGTGACATCTTCGCCGATCCCAAATGGGGCTTTTCTGACACGGCGGTTCCATCACAAGTGATGCGGTGGTCCACTCGCCCCGGTCTGTTCCGCTGCCGTATGCGCCGGAACAAGGATGGCACGAGGGCTGCATTCGAAGTGCGGCTGCAGGAGAGAAAGCTGAGCAAGTGCCCAGAGAAAGTCAAGGTGATCGTCTACCCCATCCACTTGGACGCAAAAGGAAACCGCATCACGGACATGCTCGGAGTGGACGGGCATTTCAAGGTCGAGAGCCGTGCGCTCGAAGACCCGGTAATGCTTCCGATCATTGTGGAACTCAAAGGTCCGTCGTGCTGTGACGAACGAGCGCTCGAGGGCCCTCTGACGTGCATTCGTTCCAGTGCAGATCCCGAATGCACATCAGTCATGATCTCAGTCAGCAGACTGCGTGAGGACGGTGCGTATGAGGTCGACTTGGGACGCTTTGTCTGGTATTTTGGTGAAACAGCGACAAATGGTCCGCGTCCGATGTGGCAGCCTCGCGATATCAAAGGAATCATCCCACGCCCTTCCTATGCATCTTCCCTCTACAGCGGCACTAGTGACTCCGCTTCATCGTTCGAGGTTAACAACACCGACCTCAGCGATACTGTACGCTCCAAAAGGATCAGGAGGATCGCGAGCAAAGCCTGGAGAATTACAAAGAACGTCCTCGGCACTCCGCCGGGAGCTGGGCTCGGCCCTGAGTATGCTCCAGAGCGGTACGACGCTACCCACTATACAAGGGTTGATCCCACAGGCTTCATGACGAGCCCGACGATGGACCCTCTGGTCTATCCTGGCACGAGCCGCGCAAGACAGAGTGCTCGATGCACCGGCGCGCAATCGCTCCTCGTGCTGGACGGCGGGCGGATGGCCCATACACCCGCGGATGGCAGCATTGCGACTCGGCGAGATACAAAGCTGTTATTGAGCTCCGAGGATGGTTCGCACATGAGCAGCTTGAACCGTAATCCAGCAGGATGCGCGGTCAGCCTGGCGCATACTAACATATATGGTGACGCTGGGAACACACGTTGCCTCATCCACGCGCATTGATACGGCTGAAATATGCCTGGAAATTCTTATGGTGCTGTCTCATTCTTTTTTCACATTCCAACACTCGTGGTGCTTTGCAATACATGCTCTCGATTTCTTGTGCCTGTGTCCAGAACAGAACGTGCACAATGTCAGCAGTGTGCTTGGGAAGGATTCAGACAGACCCGATCCCCATCTCCCACGCATATCCAACACCCAGCCCAATGCTGGTGTCGACCGTATAGAATGCATAATGGCAGAAGCTATCCTCAGACAAGGCTGAAACTTATAGAATGGTATCGATATCCCCATGAAGAGTAAGACTAACGAGATTCCTTGGTCAAATACGATGAATCGTCATCGGTAGCAGCTGCGCCGCACATCGCTTTCACCCCCTGCTTTCCGTGTTCTCCACATGAAAGCCTCCAGGCCTTCAAAAGCATGTACCAGCGACTCACCTATGGTATGTGCCCTCCTTGGGTTCGATGCCGCGCTGGGCAGTCGCAGCGCCGCGAAGATGCGATGCACTCACCTTTCGCCAAAGAATCGATACCTGTCGAGCTGTTACATCTCTTCATAGTAACACTCGCCTGATTAGCGCACAGTCAAGCTGCAAGGGAAGGCAGAGAGGCACTCCTTGTCAATGTGTTGCGACCAGATGAGTGCAGGATGGTAGAGACAGATGAAGTTGAAAAAGATGAGGAAGATATGTCTGTTCGGGTTTGCAAAAATAATCGCCATTCGAAGAGTTTCGACAGAGAGCGCTTGGGCGGAATGGATGAATTTACATGAAACGCATGCCACCTCTGCCGCCGGCCAGATGCCAGCGCTCAAGCCCAGTGCTGCTCTCTCCTGCCTGGCTCGTGCGGCGCCGCGCCATCCTTCACCCAACCAACATCCTCTCTAGCATGTATCTATTAAGTAGGGCACTCTTGCGCATCCCGAGCAAGAGGTCACCAGCACGCAGATACCGACGCAGACGGTGAACGGCGACCTGCACTTCGGCCTCTGTTGGCGCAAACCCGCAGAGGGGCTAACGATCTTCTGGCGCCGAGCTGGCTGAGCGGGCCCATCAACCAGCGCCCCCGAGATCGTGCCAAGGATCTGCCAGGCGACGATGGCGGACGGCAATGAGGAGCATCAGTACACCTCTATCCACTGGGACGCGGGAGAGCCGTCCACGTCTGCGCTAGGTGGTGCTGGCTTCGGCGATGCAGAAGCTGGACCCTCGGCATCGTCCGCAACCGCAGCAGGGCCCAGCCATGATCGATCAGCAAGCAACACCCGCTCAGCAGGGCTGGAGGCGTACTCGCCGGCCATGATGCGCTTGTCGGCACAGGACCGACCCGAGCTGCCAAAATGGCAGGGATTCCTGATGGTACAGGTGTGCGATGCGCGCAAGGAGGGAGAGGGCACAAAGGACATGTTCATCTCATACGGCATACGCGCCGAGGTGAGCTCGGAGGCACCCGTCCCTCCAAGTGATCCGAGGACTGTAGCTGACTCCCAGCTTGCCACGTGGCTGCAGACCAATCTTCCTCACTTTGATCGGACACGGCTCACCAATCGGCGGCGATATAAAGACTTTGCATTTCTGCGGGATGCTCTCACAAAGGACTTTCCAGCATGCGTCGTACCCCCTCTGCCAGACAAACACCGTTTAGGTATGTGGACACCCGTCGGCCGAGTGCTGATGGAGCAGGACTAGCTGACAAGAAGTTTGGCTACGCATGCCAGAATATCTCACAGGCGATCGTTTCAGCGCCGAATTCGTGGAGCGAAGGACTGCAGAGTGAGTTAATGAGATACCTGCGCTGGTGCAGCGCGGTTAAAGGCGATTTGGTGCTTATTCATGCTGTTGGGGTTCCTTTTTTTCGCGATGACAGCTTGCAACTCTTCCTGGAACGAGTATGTCGACATTCGATCCTCCAGCGAACAGCAATTCTCCGCTCTTTTCTCGAATCGACGGAATGGGTGAGCGAACTCAAGTCATTGACGACTGATACAGGCCTGCTTACGAATTCACGCGATCCACCGTACAGAACGTCGATATGCACACGCACATGTCGCAATCACATGCTACTACCTCTCCAAACGGCGAAGCCATGTCCTCTGGCTTGCTCGAGTCGCTGTCAGATACCCTGCTGAACGCGTTCACCAAGGTGCGCAAGCCGGATGCCAAATTTGTCGAGATGCGCGAGCGGCTCGAGAAGTTCGAAGAAAGCCTTGCATCGACGGAGCGCATTCTGGTGCGCAACCGAAATCGTACTTCCGGTAAGTTTGCATCCTCCCTCATCGTTCATGCTACCCTCTCTTCACATGCCGAGAGCCTGCAGCATTCGTCTCATCGCCGCCCTGACGCAACTGACGGCTCACCTAGCTGCCCCTTCCGCTTCGTATTCCACTTTGGCGCCTGATCCATATGCCCCTCAACTTGACCTTGCGCCTGATAAAGACCTGGCCATTGATTATGAAGATCTGGCAGCGTCGATCGACGGGCTAGGCATGCTCGAATCAGGCATGACGGACCAGCTGCATCGCTTCGCCGTCACGCTGGCCGAGTTCTCGCGCCTGCACAAGCAGGATGCGTCGCGGTGCTCCGACAGCATCCTCGCGTCGATGCATGCGCTGCTGACGTATGCGAACGCGCACAAGCAGGTGCTTAAGCTGCGCGATCAGAAGCAGCTTGACTTCGAGGAGCTGACCGAGTACCTCAGCGGTGTCGTTGCGGAGCGCGACCGCCTTGCAAGCTTGAGCAGCCCGCAAGGCGCCGGACACGGACACGGTGGCGTGCGCGGCGCAGGCATCACGGGCTACCTCAAGGACCAGATGGACTCATTGCGTGGCATCGACGAGGAGCGCACGAGGGTGGAGAGGATGCAGCGGCTCGATGGGCGGATCAAGGAGGTTAGTCACTTAGTCGGAGCTCTCGGTGATATTAGTATTAGCAGTGGCAGCAGGCCAAACATGCTCAATCTTTTCTTCCCCCCCTCTTTTTTGCCCTTCAACAGCTTCAAGATGCCGTCGCGACGTCGCACGACGTCTCTCAGGCGTTCTCGCAGCAGGTCACCGTCGAGGCGATGATGTTTGAGTACGCCAAGCAGCTCGAGCTCAAGGAGATGCTGGGACAGTACGTCGACTCAAAGGTGGAACTTCATTCGCAGGCAGTGCACAACTGGGATCGATTGCTGAGGTCTCTCGAGGCGCTGTGAGCTGTAGTCGAGCAGTATGCAGTAGACGAACAAACATGGCCGCCTGTACGCTCGTCGACGTGATGCAGAGTCAGGCTCCATAGGGAGGCAACCTGATGACTACGGCTGGTTCGAGCGCTGAGCACAGACCGCACTCAAAGTAAGCGCACAGGAGCAGATGGGAGGAAGAAAGAAACAGTCAGATGAAGTATATTTCGGGGTACATTCTGCCTGATAGCGTGGCCCGTGCAAAGCGGCAGTGCAGTGGATGGTTGCTCGGCAGTGTCGGGCCATGGGGTCTGGGGGCGGAACCGTGAGCCGTGAACCTGAATCTCGGACAGTTGCGCAGTGCCTACCCCATGGAGGGAATCTGGCTGTAAACTTGATCGCAATCAACTCATCAGCAGTCTTACTCTCTCCGCTCGGCATGACTCTCCCCAACCAACCAACCAGCCAACCCCACCTGAATACCTGGCAGCTCACCACTTTGGCTCTCGGGATTTCGACCTCCACGACCTCTTATTCCCTGACCTCGATCGTTCCCTCGGAGGGACGGTGTTTATCTAATTCTGCGTAAAGGTCGCAGTTCTCATCGTCGTCACTGCCAGAAAGTCGGACAATACCCGCGATTCCTGTTTGAAATCTACAGCCGAAGCGCAATGATGGCCATCCTGCGACCGCGGAGCTTGCTCGTGTAAGTGGCGGTGGTCTTCACGATACAATTGCCAATCTTAGATTTGACCCGCTCCGCCCACGCTTATCGATTTTCCTGCTACCACTGCTGCTGCATCCGGCAGATTCTCTACTGCCGGCGCAGCAGGCCTGTACGTTTACAGCCGGCGCGCCGCGCATCTTGCAGCCGAGCGCGGCACCAGCTTCGGAGGGCGCTACGTCGCCACGGAGCGTAGCGGTGGCGGCATCTGAGTCTTGGCCCGGCTCCGTCTTGGTCGCTGGACGTGATATCGGCAAAGCAAAGCACGAACAGCCCATCGTGCTCGCCATCGTTCCTGCTTGCCGCCCCGGGAAACCGCGGCTCTCCGAGTCGCGATGCCTCAAGGGTGTTGGCAGGCTGGAGTGGAAACCAGTCGAAGGTCATGACGGGAATTGCGCGCCAAGGGCGCTCCAAGAATCAGCCCAATCTTTCCGGGTGGTCGCACAGGACCAACCCAAACGGCATCACGGTGACCATCATTCCCGCAGCATATCACGCCCCATTCGCAAAAGGTATCCTTCATGTATTCAATCTCTCTTGTTGCTTCATGTATCTCTGCATCCCGCAGTCTTACCCTGCACTGCAAATCGAACATCGCTATATCATTGAATGTCTAATCCAACGAAAGTGCCTTGTCCGGGATGATCTAAACCTGTTATGATTGCTTCATACTTGTCATATACAGCGATGATGGGAGAGGCCACCACTTAATACCCGAATCCTGCTTGGTACCCGTTCATCCCAGTAGCCTGTGGCATCTGCATACCCGTTGGTTGCCCCATCATTCTAGCAACGGCAAAGCGCGAAAGCAAAAAGAAACCAGTAACGATTGTCAGTGCGTCCATGATGATCTTTTTTTTTCTAGACTCACTGCGGCGCTGCTGTGATCAATCTCGGCCCACCAAGGCCACCTGGTCCCAGTATCGGTGCCGAATCCTCTTCCTCCTGCTTGGTCTGGGTGCGCGTCGCCAGTTCCTTGAGCTGCTGCTCAAGTTGCACCAGCCGCGAGTTGCGCTGCGCCGCCTTCTGGATCAGATACGGCTGGACGAAATCGCTGGGGATGCCTTTTCGCCAGCGCAACTCCATCACGTAATCCTCGTCCAGCAACCAGTCGGCTGCGAGCAGCATCGCAGCTGTCGCCTCCCAATTTCCCAGAGAGACAACGTACTCGAACAGCGATTTGGCCACCTCCTTGCTGTTCGACTCGGCTGCAGTGGCGATTGCATCCTTGATCAATCGATCCCGCTGGCTCAGCGCGATACTATCCGACCACAGCTTCTGCTTGTTGTACAGCACGACAGCGATCCGGCGGAACTCGAGCAGCTCGCTGTTCTCCAATCTTCGTGCCAGCTCCAGAACGCCAAAGGAATTTACCGTCCCGATCAAGCTACGAAGCTGCGCGTGGTCCTCCTCCTCGACCAGCAAGTCGAACACTGCCTCGTTGACCTCGGTCGCGTCGAGCTTGAGGCTGCTGAGCAAGAACCCAGATGCGAGCGGGAATGCGTCTGACTTTCGTAGCATCCGGACGACACGGCCATGATCCAGACGGTTGGTGCCAGATAGAGAGACAAGGAGGTCATTAAGCTGTAGGGGATGTTGTTGCAGATCTGTTCGACAACCAAAAATGACAGTTCAACTTAGACTCTTCGAACTACCATAAAGCGATATGACTCACAAAAGTTAATCGCCCGGTAGAAGATTTCAACATTGGACACCTTACCGACAAGACCCTTGAAGGAGTCGTGTCCCAAGTCTTCCCAGACGACGGTTCTGTCCATGGCCATCATGGCGCACTCGTCGTGCTCGGAATCCTTCATCAGGCAGTATGCCGCTTCGGGCCAGAGAGCGTACTGCTCGCACATACGCGCAACGGGCGGCAGGTTCGTCCTCGACCAGTGCATCTTGAGATGTTCCATCAACTTTGTCGGCCTGTACTTGGCGAGCGACTGGGCGCAGAGCGTGAATAGCGCCTTGGATGCACGCTCGAGACCCAAGCCAGCCAGGAGCAGCTCGAGCAGCTCGTCAAAGTAGCCTAAGCGCTCGTAGGCGCGCGTGAGAGCTGGGAGCTCCTCTGCACTGCCGACAACAGCCAGACCGGCGATCTGGGCCAACTTGAACTCTCCCTTCTTCAAGCACGCAGCATGTACCTGTTTCCAGACGCTCGTGTTGCCAGCCTTACGAGCGGCCTCCACGGCTCCCTGGTAGTCCCCAAGGAAGACTAAGGTCGTGGCGAGACGTGCATAGTTTGAGACACTCGAGAAGAGGATCTTGGAGGCCTCGTAAAGCTCGTCGTTGAAGCACTTTTCACCAACGCTAAGCACATCCGCGACGTTGGTCATGCTGAGGAATTCCTCCATGTCCGACAGGCGGTTCGCCTTAGCCAAGCAATATGCGTACTCAGTGTCGATCAGCGGTTCCCTGGCCTTCTTGCGGGCCATTTGGAGGTAGCGGATCAGCTCCTCTTCCCGACCGGCATGCTCTGCGATCTCGATGACCTCGGTGAAGTTGGAAGGGTCCTCCGCCTTGACGTACGAATCGATGGCATCCTTAATACGCAGACCATCCAACTGGGCTTTACCGAGGCGGCTCCACAGCTCGGGCTTGTCAAGCTTGTTGGCGTGCTGGAACGCGCGATCGATCGAGACGATGTGTTCAACCAGCACATTCATGGCGTCCAGCTGGCGGTCCGCCTTCTGGAAGATCTTGTACGCCTCCTCATAAAGCCCGTGGTCGATGGCAATCTTGGCAATCTCATCGACGTCGTAACCGTTGAGGCGGTCGATCAGGTTCATGACCTTGCCCTTGTCGGTCCTTACGGCGGTGAGCAGGAGCAAGTTCTGCAGACTGCGGTTGTCACTGAACGCCGATGGCTCCAGAATGATCTTCTCAAGGAGCTCGATGAGCTCATGTGGCAGATCGGCAGCCATGAATGCCTTGACAGTGACAGAGACATCTTCCGGGTTGGTCGACTCGGGCACAGCGGTGGAGACGACCTGGTCAACGAGCTGCCTGCGGTTGACATTCTCCGAGCTGAGGACTTGGTCCCAAAGGGCGAGCTGGCGACGCAGAACGAGGTAGCGTGCCTGGTGCTTGAACATTGCGTTGTCGTCGGTGATCTTTATGAGCTCCTCGTCGCAGAACCCCTTGGCGTAGGCAATGTAAGCCAGGTAAGGGTCGCGCTTCTCGCAGTACTTTCCAACAACCTTGGGATCGTAGAGCGTGTTTTCCTTGAGGAACTGTTCCGGGTTATTATTGTTGTCAATGTAGACCTTGGCCATGGCGTTGTACAGACCTTGGTCCGTCTGGCCGGCGTCGATCTTGGACTGGATCCATGGGAGGATCAGCTTAAGGCGGTTGCGTTTCTCCACCTCCTCGACCAGCTCGTCGACCGGGATGGGGCCGGTGACGGAGCCTAGGATGTTCTTAATGACTCCTTCGTCACAGTCAACGTCGAGTAGGCCGCCGATGACCTGCGGCGTGCGGCTCGAGTTGACGCGCTGAACATATACCTCGATGAAGTTGATCAGCATGTTCTGGTAGAGGTAGAGCACAAGATCGTGGACAAAGTCGAAGCGGTCGCAGACGATGATGAGCGGCAGCTGGTCCTGCAGCTTGGCCTCCTTGAGGAAGTTCTTGACCTTCTCCGGGTTGTAGTAATTCGACTCGCGGCAGATTCGCTCCACCTCGCGGATCTGGCCGGTGCGCGTCGCAGCCTGAATGTACTTGAAATGCACCTCGGGGTCGGTCGACAAATTGACGACGGAGCCAAGGTAGTAGTACAGACCCTCGAAAGACTTAAAGTTCTCAAACATCTCGATGAGCTGAACGGGTCCGAGCAGGTCGGAGTACTTAGTGGCGATCTGCACAACGACGGAGAGGTTCTGGCGGATGTTGACTTTGAGCATCTCCTTGAGACAATCTAAGCTCTGTTCGACCGTCAGACGGCCAAAGTACTCGACGAGCCACTCAACGTTGAGCAGGTTGGAGTGCACGACAGCGCGTTTGATGTCGGCAATGTCCTCATAGTGTTCCAGCGCGCGCTGCAGCAGACCCGCCTTCTCGCAAAGGTTGGCAATCCGCGGGCGGTCATAGTGCGTGAACATCTGGTTTCCAAGGATGGCATCGGCGACCTGGGGTGCATTGACGAGGTTCATTTCGAGCAGACGCGTCTGCAAGTGCGCCTGCTCGGGCTTATTGTCCTTAAGTGCATCAAGCAAGAACGATGTGGCCTGCTGGATCATGTTCTGACCCATAAAGATGTCGGCAACACGCTCAATGTCGACCAGGGGCCCGCTCTCATCCTGCACAAGGCTGCTAGCGAACTCGGCGCCTTTCTCCGGGTTGATGCGCACAATGTGCTGCAACAACGCAGCGTAGTCAGGCGTGTAGCTGACCTTTTTGGCATAGAGAATGATCTTGTCGACTTGACCCGTCTCGGCAAAGCAGGCGACGACTTTGTTGGGCACGTTAGCGCGCAGATAGACACTTAGCGCCAGGTTCATGTCATGCTGACGGACAATATCGCCGAGCTCCTCGCTGCACTCGATCTTGTTCTCTTTGAGCCACTTTTCGAGTAGGTGCTTGCGGCCCTGCACAAGCACGGGACGTGCAAGCTCAAGCGACTCGAATTTGTTGAGCGTGCCCTTCTCAAGGAGGATGCCAAAGTACTGCAGGATGGGCGAGAGTGTGCCAGGCTGGTTGGGGACCTGCTTGAACTGCTCTATCGTCGTCGGCGTGCGTAGAATGCCGCGCGGTGAGTTGGCAGCGATCTTGGCTGCTTCGTTGTACTGGCCAGAGCTGAAGAGCGAGTGGAACTGTTGCAGGTACAAATCATCCGCACCAGGCAGGTTGCCGCGCGACGCCAGCTTGAACGCGAGCTCGGTATTGTTGAGCGTCGTCAGGATGTACGGGATCAGCGTGTTCTCGTCCGCAGTGACTGAGAGCACCTGTCCCTTCCTGTTGACACCGATGATGCCGCTCGTCGACTCGTGCTCGGCTGTGATGAAGATGGTCTCGCCGGAGATGCGGTTCATGTAGATGCATGTACCGCTCTCGAGGTCGTAAAGGTGGATGAAGCCGTATTTGGTGACGAGGTAGACGATGCCGTAGCGCTTGCTGACCTGCATAGCGACGGGAAAGTCGTTCGCTGCCTCGGGTGGGAAGAAGACGTCGACAGCCTTTTTGGTGAAGGCTGGCTGGCCCGCCTGGTGGTCGATCTCGACGACGTGCAGCTTGGCGCCGGTGCCAGTGCGGACGGCAAACGTGAACAGCTTGAACGGGTTGGGCGAATCATCCGTCTTGATGTCTGCAAAGGCAGCAGCGTGGCCCTCGATCGGCTGGGAGACGGCCCGGTCCTTACTGTATAGCTGCATCGCTCCCTTGACGCGGAATGCTCCCGGTGTCGTGTTACCTGAGATACCGATGAGCACCATCCACTTTTCGTCTGGGCTCACGCGGTAGTTGATGATCTGCGATCCAGCGAGACTGGCATGCCTGTCGAACACTTTAGTCGGCACTCCTTCGCCTTCCATGCTCCAGTGGTAAACGGAGCCTTCGGTTACGACGCCGAGGGAAGTGTTTGAGATCCACTTCCAGAAGGTGACATCCTCGTTCATGACGTGCGACTTGACCTTGGCCTTGGCCTCGATGTTGAAGAGCTGGAGCTGACGCCCCGACTTGAGCGCGATAATCTTCTGCACTGGGTTCATGATGGCCGAGTCGGCCGTGATAGGCCGGCGCATGCTGCATTTCCGAATGAAGGTATCCCCATGGTCAGAAACAAGAGCCGGGAAGAGCACGCGTGCCACTCGACTGCTACTCACACATTGCTGATATCGTTCAAGTTGACAATGGCCACCGAGTTTTGTCCATTGATGCTTTCCCGCACACAGACAAAGTTCTCCGACTCTAGCGTGACATTGGCAAAGGAGATGGACTCGGCCGCGATGCCCAAGTTGGTGAGCTGGACGTGCTCCGAGAAGAGGATGGGCTTGTCCGCCATCGTTGCTGTATAATCTGTGCGGCACGCAAATGGTATTTCTATCTTCCAGATGAGATGCACTATTTTCTGATGCGAGCAGCGCCAGATACCCCGAAAGAGAGCTTGCTGCTTTCAGTCCGCTCCACTCGCTGAGGGTATGGTCCAAGTCGAGGCTTGGAGGACCGCGCAGTTGAGCGAGAGACGAGTGAGAGGCCTCGAAGGGGGAAGCTTGGCAACACACGCGCTTCTTCCGAATGTTGTGCGCTGGTTAGATGGGCGAGCGAGTACAAATGCTGCTCTGTGCTGCTTCTTCCGCTCTTTGCGCAGAGTGCATCCAGGCAGTGGATGCTGTGCCTGCCTGTATAGCTGCGATCAGGAAGAAAGTATTACTGTAGCAAGGCGAGGGATTGACTGCGTGAGGTGGATCTCATCTTCGTGCTGGCGGCTGTGTGGTTCGATGGTGGCATGGCAACAGCGCGGGCGCGGCACAGCGAGGAATGAGACACGTTTGGAGAGAGGTCTGTGCGGCTGACGGCAGTGGGCACTGTAGTATTCTGTTCCGCTCAGTCGCGGTCAGCCAGAACCGAAACGCCCGCTGCAACATCACGTCGAAAGAAGCCGCGTCATTGAGATTGGACCAACTAACACCTTTCTTGCAGGCCGCTTGAACATCAATGTCTTCTTCGTTCTCGCGTATAGACTCGACATCGACTACACCCCCTCATCGTCACGGAGAAGAACAGGCGAGCTCACAAGAGCCGTGCTGCATAGAAAACATGTCGGACAACAGCAACGAAAACGCCGCCGCCGCCGGCCCGAGCAGCGGTGTGGCGGCAAATGGCTCATCGTCCACGGCGTTAGAAGCGCCTGTCATCACGGGCGATGCGCGCAAAGACGCTGCACTCGTCGCATACAAGAAGGCACTAAAGCAGCACGAGGACCTATCAGAAGGGTTGAAGAAGCGTGCGTAGCGGCGCTCTGAGAAGTGCCTCGTTCTGAACAATGGTGGCTAAACTGCTTTGCGTTTTCCTTTCTTCACCTGCTTGGGCGTAGTGCGCTTTGGGCTCAAGGATCTGGAGACGGACTTTGACAAAACCGAAGATGACATCAAAGCACTCCAGTCGGTAGGGCAGATTATCGGAGAGCTGCTGAAACAGTTAGACGAAGAGCGATACATCGTCAAAGCATCCTCAGGCCCTCGCTACATCGTCGGATGCCGCTCCTCCGTACCCAAGCACAAGCTCAAGCAAGGCGCACGCGTTTCCCTCGACATGACCACGCTGACCATCATGCGCATCCTTCCACGAGAAGTGGATCCGCTCGTATACAACATGAGCATGGAAGACCCTGGCGGCGTCACATTTGCTGGTATTGGAGGTCTTGGTGAACAAATTCGGGAGTTAAGAGAAGTGAGTGCTCCATTAGCAGCATTTTTGGCCTGTGACCCCTCGAGCGACCCGCCTGATCACTTGCGTCCTTCTTTTCCTAAGGTCATCGAATTACCGCTCAAGAACCCAGAGCTATTCATGCGTGTGGGCATCAAGCCACCAAAAGGTGTTCTACTCTACGGCCCACCAGGCACAGGCAAGACTCTGCTCGCGCGCGCCGTCGCCGCCACGCTCGAGACCAACTTCCTCAAGGTTGTCTCGAGCGCTATCGTCGACAAATACATTGGCGAAAGCGCGCGCTTAGTCAGGGAGATGTTCGGCTATGCAAAGGAGCACGAGCCATGTATCATTTTTATGGACGAAATCGTGAGTCATCCGCCTTTTTGGAGCCCTGGAAACGTACCCTCGACATTTTTGAAGACTGACCAACTGCGAATGATTGCGTTCACAGGACGCGATTGGAGGGCGAAGGTTCTCAGAGGGAACGTCAGCTGATCGGGAGATTCAACGGACACTGATGGAGGTGAGCTGCTGGGCTGGAATTTCCTCCCTGGATGGGCTCTTTCGCTCACAGACGCTATGCCTTTTAATGCACCCACACAGCTTCTGAATCAGATGGACGGTTTCGACTACCTCGGCAAGACCAAGATCATCATGGCCACCAACCGACCCGACACACTCGACCCCGCGCTGATGCGACCCGGGCGTATCGACCGGAAGATCGAGATCCCCTTGCCAAACGAGCAGTCCCGGTTGGAGATTCTCAAGATCCACTGCAAGCCGCTGGCCAAAAAGGATGAGTTGGACTACGAAGCGATTGTCAAGCTGTCAGATGGGTTCAACGGCGCAGATCTTCGAAACGTCTGCACAGAAGCCGGCATGTTTGCGCTGCGCGACGATAGGTGCGTTAGAGTTGCTGTAATTGGCACATACATTGCACTTAGGGCTGCCATGAACGCAAATCACTGACCCCCCACGTTTCTCCTCTGAACTACGCTCCTACAGAGACTATGTCACGCAGGATGACTTCATGAAGGCGGCGCGCAAGCTGCAAGAAGCCAAGAAGCACGAGACAAAGATCGACTACTCTGCTGTGTAGCGAGCTTAGATTCGTGTGTGCCTGTATCTTGGCCGCGCATACATGCAAATCTTCATCCCAGATTTTGATCATCCGTTCCAGGAATTTACGCATAGTAGAACGACACAGTGTATTCACTGACAACACTTCAGATGAAAGCAGACACACGTGCTCATGAATGGCAAATTCAATTATTGCGACAGCTAAATGTTATGGTGGACTATGCTAAATTGTGCGTGCGAGATATGACGCATACGAGATGGGAAATATTGTTGAGGGATGCTATCAGAATGAGGCAAATGGTGACTCGCGCTAGCTGACATGCGCATTGTGCGTTATGGCTGCTTCAAGGTCGAACAAACGGCCGCTGCTATTGGATCTCTGATAAGTCCTCACTCAACCATGATGGTGCGCGGCTCCTTCGTCTCAGGCTGCGCCTTCTTGGGGATGCAGAGTTTGAGAACGCCATCCTGGAAACTCGCTTTGATGTCTGGATGGTCCGTCTGCACATTGTTGGGCAAGATCCACGTGCGAGAGAAGGAACCGTAGGTACGTTCACTGATCAGAGGACGAGGGCCATGCCTCTTCTGCTCCTTGCTTGCGCTGCCATTCTCCTTTCCTTCCTCGCTAGCTTCCTTGAATTGTTCGCCACTGCCGGTATGGAACTCGGACTTGAACGAACCGGAGATGGTCAGCTTGCGCGACTTATCATCGAGGCTGACGTGGACATCTTCCTTCTTGACACCAGGCCTGTACAAGTGACGGAAATTAGAAAGCAGTTCAGTACCCAATCATTTACCTTGAAAGACGGGGAGATATGCACAATTCGCTCGTGACCACGATTGTATCACCCGTGTCGTGAATGTCCGTGGCTGGGCCAGCCGGGAGGGAGTGACGGTGGAAAAAATTGGCCGGAGAGCGGGAAGCAACTTGCTGTCCCTCCGGATCAGCGTTGCTCGAATCGGGCTCCGTGTCGAAAGTGGAGAATGGGTCCGGGCTGAAGAAGCTGGTCGGGTGGAACCAA
The DNA here is from genome assembly GCF_000711695.1 of Tilletiaria anomala UBC 951. Lineage (NCBI taxonomy): Eukaryota > Fungi > Basidiomycota > Exobasidiomycetes > Georgefischeriales > Tilletiariaceae > Tilletiaria > Tilletiaria anomala. The sequence continues at coordinate 176,082 of NW_013547011.1, forward strand.
GGCCTGAGAGAAAGCGTCATGTCGTTGGCTGCTGGGACGTAGGCTGCTGCGGGTCTCAATAACCGTGCGCTTAGGCTGAGTGTGCGTTGAGAGCTTGATTTGGGAAGCTGTTGGAAGAGTGCTTTACGTGCTGTGCGAAAAAGCATACTTGTTGTCTGAGAGGTCGGATATTGAGAGATAGGACGATGCGACTGACCCGCGCTGTTTTATACCCTGCTTGGGCAAGAGCATTGCTGCGCTTTCGAATGGACGATGAGCCTTCTCGGGACAGCGTCTCATTCGTCTGTCAGAGAACATCGACGAAGCTGAGCGAGCAGCACATTAACATCATCGACTTCGTCATGAGCGTCTTGTGAAACAAACTCGCATGGGATGCTGGAAGTGTTTCGGCTCGAAGCTTCTGGAATCTCGCAGATTCTTCGGATGCCGGGGAATCGAGGTGGAAATCGCGGACATGTAGGCGGCGATCTGGTGCAATCCGCACATACTCCGCGCCTTTCCAATGAAATTCGGGTTCAACTACCTTCTACTTCTCAGGCTCGTCATGCCTCTACTATCTGCGCGATGGCTTTCGCTTTGTCGAGCACCTCATCCCATTCCTTCGCAGGGTCTGAAGCGTATGTAACAGCGCCGCCCGCTCCGATGGAAACATCTGTGGTTCGGTAGAAGAAGCGCTCAGAAAGTCAGCCTCTCTCCAAGCGCATGCGAGAGAAAGATGCCTTGCTATCACGCACCTCTGCCTTCCACATACGCGGTGCGAATAATGACGGCAAAGTCCGCTGAGCCGTCGATGCCAAGCCAGCCAAGCACACCTGAATAGATCCCTCTTTCCGCATCGAACGCCTGGGAATGAGCCTCCGATCCGTCTTGTGCACGATCACCATGATCGGGCGCGCAAAGGCCACGTCCGAGGCGTTCAATCTCATCGAGGATTGCGACGCTCCGCTTCTTGGGTGCGCCAGTCATGCTTCCGGGCGGAAAGCAGCGGGCGACTGCCTCCGTGGAGCTGATGCCGGACTTGAGTTGACCTTGAACAGTTGTGACGAGCTGATGCACGGACGTGTACGATTCGACAGACATCAACTTGGGGACCTGAACAGACGCTGGTTTGCATATCGATAGCAAGTCTGCACGGATCAGATCGACGATCTTGTCCACCCAAGTACACGAAAACGTCAGTTGCCGCAACTTTCCTACACTTGCGAAGCTCTCCGTACCGTTGCGCACTCACCATCAGATTTTCGGCCCTTTCTTTAATGTCGGCAGCCAGTGCCTTTCGACGCTTGGCGTCCTCCTTGTCCCTCCACAATTTCTTCTGCGCTTCCTGACATTCGCATCTTCGCGCATCCTGACATTTGCACTGGCATGGCAGCCAGCTTTCTTCACCAGGCTTGTATCCAGCTCGCGAGAGTGTTCCCTTGATCGGCTTCATCTCCGCGAGCCCCCGTGCCGTCACGCGCATGAAGCGCTCGGGTGATGTAGAACAGATGGCACGAGACCCCTTGCAGCCATCGTCGCGTAGGCGCGGCAAAGGGATGAAGGCGGAGTATGGCGCAGCGTTCTTCCTGCGAAGAGTCTTGTACAATTCGTAGTGCATGATCGTTTCGTCCTGTTGGTCGTCGCCAATCTCGAGGGCGATGCGGCCCCTGAATTGCGTCGTCAGACAAAGCTCGTAGCTTTCGCCAGAGGCAATATGCATTCGGCACGACTGTACCTTGTCCATGTACTGCTGCGCCCTGTCGTCTGACCGCATGAGTGGGAGAAAGCGTGGGCGAAAAGAAGACCTGGTGCTCGAAGTGCTGCGCTCCTCACTGGCTTCGCATCCAATGGCCAGCAGTTCGTGCTTGACGAATTGAAGCCATTCATGCGAATCATCAGAAGTAGCGAGAGTAGCAAGGATCTGATGTAAGATATTCTTCGCCGTGGCTCCATTAGCTTCAATTCCTGCTTGCGATGTAAGACCGGGTTCGAAGAGTGCACCACTGTCCTCACAGTGAGACAGGCTAAATGCCGTCCATGCGCCTGTGTGGTGGTCGAAGACAAGGACACGCGAGCACATTGCAAGCTCCGAGTCCGGCTTGCTCGTTGCCTCGTGTGCATTGCCATTGTCGTTTTCCTTGCTCGAGCGGCCATGGAGCAAGGATCCATTTGCTAATGCATCATCGGACAGCGCCGGTGAGCATGGCGAAAGCGAGGACAATGTTGGCTCCTGCGGCAACGGTTCATCTCGGAAGATAGCTTCTTTTCGCATACCATATCCAAAATAGCCCACAAGGCCGCCACAGAACATGTTGATGTCCACGTCACGCGCTGCTTGTGGGCATTCGTGAGATCCACGGTGCCTTTCGCTTGATGTGCCTCCAGGCGTCCCCTGTCTCCAAATAGCCTGCAAGCTCCGCTGGACATCCTGTACGACGGCCCACCAGCTCTCGCCATCGCACAGCTTGAACCTGACTCTCGAGTTTCCTCCATGTGAAGGCGGTTGTGGCAAGGAGACCACGATTTCCCTGTTCTCTCGCGAATAAGACAGCCATAGGTCCGGCAGGGCCATGTACGAAAAGCGCGAGTGTGGGTCCGCTTTTCGTGCGCTGTCGAGCCAGATGCCATCCATCGAGCGACCCGTTCCCACTGCTCGTCCACTTCCATCGTCCTGACCGACGGGGGACTTGAAGAAAAGACGCTCGAAGACGCGCTCCGCTTGTTCGGCGGTTGGGAATCGGTGTGATATTGACGGCGAGCCCAGTGTTCTGCTTGAGAGCGTGCTTCTGTTTGTATTCTCTGAAACGTAATCGGACGGTGGCATTTGCAGACACTGGAGCTGCAATTGCCACGCGCGGGTGTTATCCATTATCGTACTTTCAGTGCATGCAAGGGGGCACGATGGTGATGGATATCCCGCAGTTGATGTTCCATCAATGGCTCCTGGCTCCAACACTGATGAGGAGCCAATAGCGACGCAGGCGCGTCCGGCGCGGACCAAGTGCTGCGGTAGGCTAGATACTTGCGGAGGTAGCTGAGAGACATTGCCCTCAGCTGCTGCGGCCGAATCTTCTCGCATATAATTTTCGTTGGACTCTTGCTGTTCATAGCCTGTAAGATGCTGAGAAGCTAAGTGCAGCCAATTCGCCAGAATTTTCTCCCCATTGCGCGAGTCGATACTCTCGGGATGAAATTGTACGCCCCATATAGGCAGCGAGCGATGGCGCAAGGCCAACAAGACAGCTTCTCCTTCCGTCCCGTTTGTGATTCCTTTTGCAAGAGTGCGTCCTTCACCATTCAACGTGGATGTAGTAGCGAGCGATGCCATAGAAGCTTGCGACGCAAGTCGCGGTGTGGAAATGCGGATGGGCGTGGCAGCTGGGGTAGGGCGGCGCGACGGTGGTAGGATGGGGAAGTTTTGTGGGAGAATGGGAGGTGGGTGCGTGTTGGGAGGGTCGTAGGTCCATGCGAGTGCTTCCAAGCAATTCGGCAAGGCTTCGAAAATGACAATTTCTGTTAGAGGCTGTTCATGTGTGGAGCTGAGAAGTGGAAAAGAACTTACAATTCGGATCAACGGTCAGACTATTGTAGCGAATCACTTGGCAACCTTGCCTGATCCCCTTGAACAACCCTTCCCCTTCGACATCCCCTTCTCTCTCTACTGCTTCCCCGAAACCAAAGAAGGCACTTCTATGTGCTGCTTCCGTGGTCCAACTGAGCTGGCTCTGCACACCATGTCGAATACTTTTCGCACGCCTGACTTTGCCCCCGAAAGCGGTAGCAATGCCCTGGTGGCCGAGGCAGACACCGAGGATTGGGACCGAGTTTCTACCATTGCCATCGCATTTGGGCCTTTCTTGCATACGCAGCAAGCGTTCTGCGGCAGCAAAGTCGTTTGGCTCGTGGGGGGTGCCCGGGCCCGGGGAGAGGATGATGGCGTCAATGTACGGCAGGACTTGCGTTCGAATGGACTCTTCCGACGAAAGGAGCGAGTGCGTGTGCGGGAGTACCACCACATTGGAGGCCATGAGCGCGTTGGCCGTGCCGCCGTAGGTGTGTGTGGCATGTGCAGCCGGACTCTTTGATGAAGAGGCTATCAGTTGCTGCAGCTCGAATTGACCTGCATGATGGCCCCGTTCCGATTGCAGGTTTGTTGGAGTTGTCTTGTGTACATTCGACCGGCCAGTCAGCTCGACCGACGAAAAGTCGGTCTGCCATACGCGTGACAAGAGGGAGAGGAGGTTAAGCGTGTACGAGTCAAAGTGGTCCACGATCAGCAGACGAAGAGCCGGTGCCGTTGTAGCTGCCTCCTCGGCTGCTTGGGACAGCATTGCGTGACGGAGCCATACGTGCAGCCTCGCCTTCCGGATTTCAGCCTTCAAAAATGACAGGATCGCTGTTCTCGACGTTGAGATGGTGAAACATTTCAGACGGCTCACTCGAGTCTCCCCGCTCGCAACTAGACCCTTCTTGCTTGGTGACCTAAACTTCACAAGGTGTCCTTTAGGTGACTCTTTGATTGGGATGAAGCCAGCCAAAATTGTATAATCGGTGCAAGCTCCCCTCGACAGCAGACTGGTTTCTCGGACTCTTCGGCTGATGGTCTGATGCTATGACGTACAAGGCACAATTGTTGTCGCGTTGAGTCATGACGTGTCTTTTGAGGAACGTATCAGCCATCAGCATCCCAGCTTGTTGCTTGTGCTTGCTGGAGCCAGAGCCAGAAACTGCCGAGGCGCTGATGGCATGAGGCGCTGAGGTGCTGAGGCCTGGGAACAGCATCTTGCACGGAATTGATGCAGATGAAAACTCGTCAGAGTGTAAATCTGGACTAAGGGGGGTCTCCACAGGGATTCTGACCGTGTCCGTTGCCTCTGGATTCGACGGCACTAACCCGATAAAGGCGAAGAGACCTACCTGCGCACCCAAAACTGGATTACCGAAGGGTCGGATGATTGCTCCAATATTTAAATCGAGGGCAAACTAGCGCAACTCGCAGCTGTCATCATCGCCGAAAATGACGTTACGAAGTTGTCCGTGAGAGCGCATGTCAGCAATAAGCCACATGCGTGTGATGCGTCAATTTGATTGACTCAGCCAATGTTGCGCTGAAGATGCTTCTCCCTATATAAAGAAGTCGTAGGAGAGACTTCTTTCAGTGTGTCTTTCTTTCGGCGTGGTTTCATCTCCCAGCGCGATTCGCACTTCCAGCTTGCCAGGCCAACACAACGGCGAGGTGGACTGGACATCCATCACGACGAAACCCGTGACCATGTCCTCCTCAGCCGGCACCCGCAACAGTATCCTCCTTTCGGAGTACCTCCTGAGTCGACTCGAACAGCTCAATGTTCCAGTAATCCAAGGTGTTCCCGGAGACTACTCACTGGGTCTGCTTTCTCAATTCCTTGATCATCACGCGAAGTCAGGTTCCAAGCAGAACCATGGGATCAACGGGAAGGCGCCCGAGTGGATCGGTAATGCTAATGAGCTCAATGCTACCTATTCAGCAGACGGTCTTGCACGTGTTCTCGGACCTCAGAGACCCAGCGTAGTGGTCACTACCATGGGTGTCGGAGAACTGAGCGCAGCGAATGGGATTGGTGAGTCTCTGCAAGGACCTGTTGCAGTGTCGCAGAGAATCTTCAGTGCTGATCTGCTTCTGTCGACGTGGGATAGCTGGATGCTACTCTGAACGCATCCCTGTGATACACATTGTTGGCACACCCACAAGCTCTGCCCAAGAGCATGGTCTACTGCTGCACCATACGCTTGGTAGATCACGCAGTATGTGACACGTCTGGACCTACCGCATGGACTCACATATCCTTCTGTTCACTTCCCTACCTATGAGATGGCCCCACAGGCGACCACAAGTTTGTCGCGTTCGGTCAGATTGCACGTCAGATCACCGCTGCACAGCTCGATTTTGCTCTACTGAAGCGTGAAGGACGGATGCAACTCATGGAAAAGGACAGTGAGGGTACCGGCGAAGATGCTGCGCGCGAGCTGGACCGCATCTTGGAGGTTTGTGTGCGTCAGGCGCTGCCTGTCTACATCGCCCTACCTTCGGACCTTGTGCATTTCCCCCTGCCGGCTTCCTGCAAGCATCGTCTGACGGAGCAGTCGCTGCAGACAGGCTTCTCACCGAACAAGGCTGACTCGGAAGCATACGTCTTACGGGTGATCACCGACAAGGTTACAAATGCAAAATGCCCCGTGATCCTCGTCGACGCATGCACCCTGCGGCACAATGTCGTTAAAGAGACGCGTGCTCTTGTCGCCAGCTCAGGCCTGCCTATCTTTACCACGCCAATGGGCAAAACGGCCGTCGATGAGTCGGACGCGAATCCTCAGTACGGCGGGGTCTACATCGGCAGCATCTCTTCCCCTGAAGTGAAGGAAGTCATTGAAGAGAAGGCTGACCTGATCATCGCAATCGGAACGCTGCAGAGCGACTTTAACACTGGCAACTTCTCCTATCGTACAAGGAGGGAGTCAACGATTGAACTGCACAGTGACCGCATTTGCGTTGCGTTCGCCACCTATGAGGGCGTGCGCATGAAGGGCCTCTTGCCAAAGCTGACGGACGCGCTCAAGAAACACGGTCGACAGCGACTCGAGAAGACAGAAGAACTGCTTCGCGTGGCGCGCCGTATTCCAACATTCAACAACAAGCTGCCGACTCCTCAAGAGGAGTTGTCTACCTTTACGCACGAGCAGATCGGGGCCATGGGTGGCTCTCAGAGCGTGACGAGCAGCATCATTTCTCAAGCATATCTCTGGCCGCGCGTCGGGCAGTTCCTCCGCCCAGGAGACCGAGTCATTGGCGAGACGGGCACATCTGCGTTCGGCCTGATGGAAGTACGCTTCCCTCGCGATGCTCAGTTCTTGGCTCAGGTGCTCTGGGGTAGCATCGGATGGAGTTGTCCGGCTACCCTGGGCGTCTCTTTGGGCATGAGGGAGCTGACAAAACAGGGCGATGCTGCGGCCAAGCAAGGGAGAACGATTCTCTTCATCGGCGACGGCAGCTTGCAATTGACACTGCAGGAAATCGGAACGATGATCAGACAGGGCCTCACACCATTGATTTTTGTGCTGAATAATGATGGCTACGGTACGTCTCCTTTCCTTGCTTCACGTTTGCCCTGCAAAGAGCGATCGTCTGACCCCGTGTGCACTCGTATGCCACTTCTCCAGAAATCGAGCGTCAGATTCATGGTGCCGAAGCCTCGTACAATGACATTCAGCCGTACAACCACTCGCTGCTACTCGACCTCTTGCGCCCACCGCCCAATTACAGGCGCCCGACGAATCCATCGCATGCTTCTGATCCAGAGATGTCCAAGACAGCTTATCACGCCACACACACCAAGGCTGAATTACATGCACTGCTCAAAGATGAAGAGTTCAACAAGGCTGATAAATGCACGCTTGTTGAGGTCTTCATGCCCCGAGGCGACGCTCCAGCCGCGCTGAGAAGGCAGGCGGAAATGAGCTCGAGCACCAATGCATAGTGATCGTAACAAGACGAGCGGCGCTTCTTGGCCAGGCAACGCATCACAGGCTTCGCATAGCACAAATACGATCGCACTCTGCAGCTTCAATGCAAAAACTTTCTGTATGTCTCCGTTGACCGCATTCGCTATCACATTGTACCATCTTGCTCGCAGACCATTTCGGGTGTGCAGTCCGGTTTTGTTGTTCTGCGTGCGTTTCGTGGTGGTCAAATCAAGAGTAGTGTTCGAACGAGGCTCTTTCATCATCAACCCCGTGTATTAGCTTGCGGTGACGCTGGTAGAAGTTGAAGCTGAGAGCGATAATGTTTCAGTGAAGATAGTTGCGAGTACGAACATATTCATCATTCGGATTCTAACGCAAACAAACCATTCTCCTTTCCCTATGACATGCCACGTTTGCATCGCCTTGGTATAACAGAGACAATCCGAAAGGGCTTGCATAGACATCTAAATCGGGTCATTAAATGATGCAGCGCTTCCCTCTAGGCCTGCTCTGCAAACGTTTGCCCTTAATATTCGTCTCTTTTCAAGCAATGTTGCAGAACCAGTGCTTACACGGAGTACATGCACATCTGATCTCGGGTCTGTAGACCGACCCGCAGCCACCGAGAGACGAGGATTCCAGTGGATATGTCAAAGGGGCACAACGTTGAGACGAGCAGAGACATGAACAAAGTTAGTCTAAGTGCTTTAAGTGCTCTCTGACGGCTTGGCATGCTTTGCGTCTGTGCGTTGCTGTGCGGGTTATAATGCCGACTCGATCGAGGCGGATGGAACACAGCACGTATCGGACAATATACTCATTCAGCGGGCTGCCTTTTCTCAAGGTGAATAAACCCCAGCTGGGAAGCTTAATTCGATGCGCTTTGCAATGGGCCGGGCGTGGTCCTTCCTGTCTGAAGGGCGATAGGCGGCAGAATTCATAGCACGGCGACAGATGCGCCTGCGAGCGATTGGTGCCATTACTGATGCTCTTCCTCACGTGCCATCGCTTCCGCTGCTGCTGCGCTCTCTTGGTCCACTTGCTCAAGCGATGCCATGAATCTGTGTACAGCCAGGTTTGTGGTATACAAGTGATCAATTGTCAATGCCACATCACAGCGACGCCACGACAGACGGCACCACTCACAAAGAAGCCTGCCCGCAAGCGAGCCTGGCAATGACATCCGACTGCCTGCCAGCTTCCTCGATGTGGTCGCGCGCCATGGCGACGTTGGCGGTGAGCTTTTGCAGCGCGCTGGCGAGATGCTGGTAGTGGCGCTCCTTGGCCGCAGACGCGTCGCGCGGCGCTGACATTGATGCTGCAAGTGGATCGAGAAGTGTGCAGGATGAATACAATAGAGGAGGGAAAGACGTGATGAGAGCGTGCACGAGAGCCACTTGTCGTGGGTGCAGCTGGATGGTGGCGCGCGAATAACGCTGCAGGACTTATTAGGAGGGAAGATATGAGGTGTTGGTCCTCGCCACTCCCAAGGCTCCCGTTGAAGCCTTGCTGATAATTCTGATGTGGTTTCTATACCAGCGCGATTGTGCGACGCGTCTCTCGCACTCTACCACTCCGAGCGTCACGCTGCGGCATCAATAGCATCAACCCTACGTTGGGCTCATCGCATTATGGTTTCTGGTTTGTACGATGTGTCTCATCTCTGTACACAGCCAGGCCGGGAGCCCCGCTTACCGGATATTGCATGGGGCCGGGCTGCACCTGGTGAGGACTTCGCATCTGCATGCCAGCTTCTCCATCTATTTCGAGAGCTTACCTCCTTAATGCCCTCCCCCTGCTCGAGAGATATACACCGTTTAGCCGAGAGAGACAAGAAGCTGCAGCGTGATCTCCCAAACTTAAAAAGAAAAGGCAGAACGCCGCCGTCATGACCTCCCGTCATTCCCGCTTCTTCGTGACACCAATCGAGGCGGGGAACACGTTCCAACGGCGCTACCATTACCTTGACATCTCACCACCTGCAGGTGTGCCCCAAAAAGCCACCTTCCTGCTCTTGCATGGCTTCCCAGACTGCCATGCCAGCTGGTCACGCATCACAGCTCCATTGAGCATGTCCGGCTTCCGGCTGATCGTCCCGGATTGCCTCGGCTGCGGCCTATCCAGCAAGCCTGCGTACCCCGATCGCATCGCCGAGTACGGCCTGAAGAGCATGGTCGAGGACCTGTGCGACTTGCTCGACCATGCTCGCGCAGGTGAAGGTGCACTCTATGGTGCTGAAACGATCCGCCTCGCAGGTTCAGGCAAAGGTGGCCGAATCGTCGTCATCGGCCATGACTGGGGCGGAGCGCTTGCGTGGGCTTTTGCTCAGTACCATCCAGAGAGACTGCTTGGCGTCAGCAGCCTCGCGGTGCCATACTCTGCTCCTTCGGGAAAATATGCGAGTATCGAAGAAATCATAAAGCGCGTGCCGAACTTTGGCTACCAGCAGTTCTTCAGCTCGCCACGGTCGACACCGATCGTCGAGAAGCATGCGAGTATCCTCCAGTCCTGCTCACCTGTCTATGTATTGTTGCCAGTCACCACTAACATTGCAACATCCTTTACACGTCACCGATAGCTCGAGCGCTTCCTGCGTCTGGTATTTTCCGCACCCGGCCTCTTCAGCTCGAGCACCAGTCACAACGACCCGCATGCGCCCATTGCGAACACAGAATGGGTGACCGTCGGCAAGCTCGAGCGTCAGCTCACTGGCGGCGGGGATCCGCCTACAACGGGTGGAAAACTACTGTCGGACGAGGAGTTCGAAGGAAGAATGTGCGTCTTCCGCAGCGGCGGCATGGAGGGTCCTCTCAACTGGTATAGAACGACGAAAATCAACGCAGAGACGGAGGCAGGTGCGTTTCGCTTTTCTTTCATTCACCACCGCGCTCCCCTCCCTAATACACTGTACTTTCACAAAACCCTTCAGGTCTGATATCCAAAGGTCTACCCGCAACCCTTCCCGCACTCTTTCTTCAGCCTGACATGGACGCCGCGTTGCCGACATGGATGGCCAAATCGGGCGCGAAGCTCGTCCCTTCGCTTCGGACGGTCGCAGTCAGGAACTGCGGTCACTGGGTGCAACTCGAGTGCCCTTCAACTACGGAGCTCGAGATTCGCAGGTGGTTCGACGAAAAGGTCGTCAAGCAGGCCGAGGCATTGCAAGGCGTGGTCGGCTGGATCAAGAGCAAACTGTGAAACACAGAAGCGGAGCGAAGCATGTACTGTCTTCTTTTTGTAGGGTACACCTGTATTCGAAGAGTAAAATCTATGGACACGTTGGGCGCGCTCAGTGGTGGAAGAGCCGCAGCTCGGTTCGAGCGACGACGATGCCCTGCGCGTTGGCAGCCTGGATGCATGCGTCGTCCATGACGCTCCCGCCAGGCGCAGCAATATAGCTGACGCCGCTGCGAGCTGCGCGGTAGATGTTGTCCGGGAATGGGAAGAAGGCGTCCGAAGCGCACGCGACGCCAGTAAGCTGCGCCGCATGCTGTTTCCTCTCCTGCGCGCTGAGCGCCTGCGGGACCGACTCGAACGCGGCTTCCCACTCCTTGCGTTCCTGCATGGCAACCATGTCCTCGCCATCGACGATGCCCTCGACGAAGAGGTCGATCGCATTGCTCTTCTCTGGCCGCTTGGTGCCTTTCTTGAAAGGCAGCGAGAGCACGCGCGGGTGCTGCCGCAGCCACCAGTTGTCCGCCTTGCTGCCGGCGAGTCGCGTGCAGTGGATGCGCGACTGCTGCCCTGCGCCGAGGCCAATGACCTGCCCGTTGAGCGCGTAGCACACGGAGTTGGACTGCGTGTACTTGAGCGCGAGCGTCGCGACCGTTAGGTCGAGCAACGCCTGCTTGGGGATCTCCTTTTTCTCCGAGACGACATTCGTGAAAAGAGTCTCATCGATCTTGGCATCGTTTCGGCGTTGCTGCAGCGAGATGCCGTAGACCTGGCGCGTCTCCTGCAGATGAGGCTCGTAGTTCGGGTCCATCTGCAGCACGCAGTACTTGCCGCCCTTCTTCTTGGACAGGATCTCGAGCGCTGCGGGCTCGTACCCTGGCGCGATGACGCCATCGCTGACTTCCCGTCCAATAATCTTGGCCGTCTGGGCGTCGCAAACGTGGCTCAGGCCAATGAAATCGCCAAACGAGCTCATCCGGTCGGCACCGCGTGCGCGAGCATACGCGCTCGCGATGCCAGATAGCTCGCCGAGGTCGTCAACAAAGGACGCCTTGGCCTCTGCATTGCTGAGCGGCACGCCGACCGCTGCGCCAGCGGGTGAGACGTGCTTAAACGAAGCGGCAGCAGGGAGGCCTGTCGCTTGCGAGAGTTCCTTGACGAGACCCCAAGCGTTCAAGCTGTCCAGAAAGTTGATGTATCCGGGGGAGCCGCAGAGTGCTACATTCAGAAGCACAACATTGCATGTCAGTTGCTTTGCACCATAATCCTCAGGGAGAGGAGCAGGACGCACCCTTGACTGGCATCTCTCCCTCTGTAACGAAAGCCTGTGCGGGTTTTTGATGGGGGTTGGCACCATAGCGCAACGTGAGCTGCTGGACGGGGGGCTGCTTGGACGCATATTGCTTCCGGAAGTAATCCGAGATGGCAGTGTCATAGTGTGCAGTATGCGAGAACGCCTTGAGAGCCAGCTGATTTCTGAAAGCCTGGCTATCCTTCACGTTGCCAGACCCAAACTTCTCCAGGAAGCCGGCGTAATCCTTCGGGTCGCTCAAGACGTACACTCGCTCGTGGTTCTTGGCAGCAGCACGCAGGAGCGTCACGCCACCAATGTCCACCTCCTCCACTGCCTGAGCGATGGTTGGCTCTGGCTGCTGGGCGATCGTGTCTTCGAAGGGATATAGGTTGCAGACGACAATGTCGATCGGGTCGATCGATTGCGCGGCGAGGTCCTGCTGATCGGAAGACTTGGACGTCTGGGCCAAGATGCCGCCGTGCACAGCGGGGTGCAGTGTCTTGACACGGCCCCCAAGGATTTCAGGTGCCTTTGTGATGTCCGACACGTCCCTGTTTTCACGTGCGTCAGGGAGAGAAGACACGGCAAGGGGACATTGCGATTGCGTGGGCAAGGTGGTCAATCTGTCAGCTAGGGCCGCCGCTCCGAGCAAGAGGCCAACGATGCGCGCACCCGATCTGCAAGCCAGCCTCACGGACCATCTTGGCCGTGCCGCCGCTGCCTAGCAGACGGACGCCTTTGGCTGCGAGGCCCTTGGCGAGGTCGAGCAGGCCGGTCTTGTCGTAGACCGACAGGATCGCAGTCACTTGTTGGTTCGTGGCGGCCATGGTGAGCGAGGAGTATTTTTGGTGCTGTTTCTTCTTCTCAATTACGCTGCCACTAGGTGCCAGTCTTGCGATGTCCAGTAGGATCAGCTATGCACAAAGATCTTATGCCTGCCCGAAGGTGCGGCCTGCATGCGAACGACGTTGCGGACTCTGGTTGGCTCTCGAGAAAAGCAAGTCAGGGAGCTGCACATCCATCTCGCTATTTTTCTCCGCCACTGCACTAACTTTCACATCTTCCGCCCTCTCGGCCGGGAGGGCGAAGCGCTTCATAGGATGGATTTACAGCAAGCCCCACCTCGCGAGGACCTGTGCCCGTCCTACCTGCACGTCTATTTCTGTATTTATGACAGTCGCACAGCCCATACGCCAACAGCAGGCCCGTTGTCACTGCTAGTGTGTCTTACTGGCTAGCCGCATTCGGAGAAGGTTAGACCACAAGGAAGTAAGGCCACAACGCCACGCTATATGTACATACATACCCATGTACAAATTGTGAACCTCTGCCCAACCCTGCCGCGCTGGGCCACCCACGTGACCACCAACGAAATCACCCGCCGGCATCGAGATCGGGCTCAGAAGGGCGGAGAAAGACACCAATTTTCAGGGAACATTAACAAGGCACAGGCGGGCAGGACTGCAATCGTTTGCCGCCTTGCGGTTTGTGCCTGCGACAGTGCAATTCCTGGGTGTGGGCCACCTCATCAGTGTTTCACTGTCTGTCTCGAGCGCCGCTGAAAGCGTACATGAATGGACATTGTCCCTGTGCAGCGCAAAGAACGCGGGCCGCACACAGATGCGGAAATGGGCATCGGATCTGCGAGGTCAGAGCTCGGCTAGCATATCAAAGGCGAGGGCTGTGTTCCAGTGCGTGTTGTCCCCTCTTTCGACAAAGGGTCTTTGTGCGCGCGAAAAAGTTTATCGCCTTCATCCCGTTTCTCCAGTTTCTAACTGATCTTCCCGCCTTTTGCTCACTCGCTCGTTACATGGCTGATCTCGTGAAGTTTCACTATGAATTGACGACATTCGACAATGCACCACCTGGCACTAGCACTGGCAGGCGCAACACAGCCCACACCGCTTGCATAGACTGCCCTTTTCCAGTTTCCATGTGGCTCCATCCTCGCCGCGCCACCTTCACCCACTCGAGCCTTAAGTACAGACCGACGGACTCTTCTTCATTACCGCCTCCTTTCCCCCCATTCGACTCCGTTTGCAGCAAGCCTGTTCACCCCCCTTCCGACCATCCATCCAAGCAACAAGGATCACGTCCATCCCAGTCCAGTCCATTTTAGTTCTCCCTCCCCCAGCTTTTCTGTCAAGGTCATTCTTGTTCGCGGTGCAGAACAAAGGTCTTTGGCTCTCTCCCGCTCTTCCCATCCTCTTTTCGTAGTGTCTCGATCCAGCCTTCTTTTCGCCCCTCGTGTCCAGGTGCTCGCTAATCGCATCATGAAGCTCACCACTGTCCTCACTGTCCTGGCTGCTGCCGCCGCCGCCTCGGCCTCCGTCTCCGACAAGCACTTCTCCATGGGCGAGATCCGCGCTCTGGAGAGCAAGGCGAGACACAGCTCTCTCGCAATGGAGAAACGGTACACGGTGTACAAACAGGGTCAGGTCAGTCTTCCATCCGGCTGAGAGTCGAGAGTCGTGCAGGTCCGGAGGCAATGCAGGGCAGGCGCCAGGACTGGTGCGCCTGCCGCTCTAGGGATGCTATATGTGAAGAAAGAAAATGACAGCGAAAGGACTGACCTGATGAACAACCCCCATTGCCATGTATAGATGACCTACTATTACGGTAGCCAGCTCGAAAACCCATACTGTGGTGGCAAGACGCCGACGGACAATGACATGGTCGTTGCCGTACCAAAAGGCTCGCCCGCCAAGTGTGGCGACAAGGTGCATCTGCACTACAATGGCAAGATGGTCGAGGCCACGGTCGTCGACCGTTGCGGCGGCTGCAAAAACAAGTACTCAGTCGATGCGACTAAGGGCGTCTTCAAGAAGCTCGCCGCGCTCGACGTCGGTGTCCTGAACCCGATCCACATGCGTGTGCTGGGGCAGTAGATGCCTTTTGAACGCGCGAAACATCTGATCATAGGGCCCCATGGCGAGCCACTTGTGTGGCGCGCCAGCACCCCGGCACGCATCCACACACCCATCCAATAGACCCGCAGATTCTTATCACTTACGTTAAGGGTATTACGTCACTGTCTCTGCCACTCGCTCCGTGCGGCACCACGCTCACAACGCTCATTTCTCATCCAACTTTATCACTGACTGCAAGAATGGGTCCGCCAATTATCCATTCGACGGCACACCAGCTTTTGCTCAAACTTCGTCTTCGTGTACCGGCCTGGGCGCGCAGCCCTCTGCTAGTTTCCTTCGGTGTAGCAATCCCGCGCCGTTCTCCAACACGGTGCGGGCCCGGCCGCCTCTTGTCACAACTCGCATTGTGTCTCGACAATCAGTCAGCGGAGCCCCCGTTTTGCCGCGCAGCTCGCTAACCGGCTGGCTGGTGCGCAGGCTGGCGCATACGCACCGGAAGGGTCACTGGTTGGCCCCCAACCTTATTTTCTTTCTGCTCCTGTCAGTCACATCAAGCTATTTTTGTTCAATCGCGATCTTCTCGTTCTGTCATTCTTACGTTCATCTATAGCAATGAAGAGCTGGCTTTCTTCTCTACGCTCTGCTACACTGCACTGGCTTCTCGCCTCCCATGTTTCGTTTCCCGGCATCTGAGGCGTTCTGTCACGCCCGACATGCGAGATTCAGCGTTAGGTTGATTGGCCCGCTCTCATCACTTGAATCTTCAGTGGACAGCATCTAAACGGAACGTCTGTGCTTGGCTGCAAAATGGGTAGGGTGCCTCACCCTGCGCCTCGGTTCTTCAATTGCAACTCATTGCATTGTCGCCATCCCAGGTCGCTCTTCGACGACAAACTACTCCAGACCCTGTCGACTAGTACACAAATTACACGGCGCTGTTCAACATGTTCCTACTGCTGCTATTGCTCATCGCATCGCCCAGTCCGTTCCCGTGCGAACGAGCCAGCAACTGCAAGTGCTCTTCTTGCGAGATCCCTTGGCTTGCGACCCCGTCTAAGCTCAATCCTGCATCCCCCGCAGACTCAGGCCCGCCGTCCTTTCCACTCTGCAACATGCTTGCGATCTGTCGGATGTATTCGAACCCTTGCTGCGCATCAGCCACGGCTGCAGATGGTATCGCCATTGGAGCGAGAGACGGAGACACGGCAAGTGCCTGCCCTGGCGGCCTATTGTCCCAAGGCGTCGTTGTGTAGCCATTCGGTCGACCAGTGACAGCAATCCTCGCATTCGCTGGCGCTGAGGTTAGCGGTGCCTCTGCTCGCTCCGCGAGCTCTGCCGATTTTGGCTTTTGCGCAGTTCTCGGGCGCTTGGCGGTGGGCGCCGGGCTCTGTGCACCGAACGTGCCTCCATCGCCACTGCTCCCGCCCGTCGTTGGCGCCGAGCGCTTCCGATACGCCGAAGTCGGCGGTGGAGTTTTTGCAGCCGCGGTCAACGCTGGCGGAGAGACAAGCAGGCTTCCTGCGATCGAAGTCGACCGCGTCGGACTTTGAGTTGCGCTTGCCTGGCCCAGCTTCGCCCAAAAGTCGGCGTATGTGCCCGCGGCGGACGCATGCGCTCGTGAGACAGACAGATTGGCACTCGAGGTGGTCAACCCGGATCCGCTACGAGACATATGGGGTGATACATCCTTGGCGCCACCCACACTACCGCCTGCACCACCGCTGCCACTCGTGTTGAACCTGTCGTTCGGCGATCCTCCGCCGTCTGTCCTAGGCGGTGATAATGGCAGATTACCCGCTCCGCCTAGGGTGCCTATTTGGAAGGTACTGGGAGCTGCAACATTGTTCGAAGAGCCTGATGACAGCCGTAGCTGATCTGCACTTGCTCCTGTCGGTGGGGCGTAGCCATAACTTCCAAAGACGTCTCCTGCGGACATGTTGTAGCCTTTGGTGTATATGTGCCCAGCTAACCTTCTGTTCTTGATTTCTGATTTCGCCGTGCGGGAAACGAGGGTGCTGGGGCTCTGACGTGATGCATACTTGATACTGGAATGTCGTGACTGATGGGGGCCTGCCCTGTCGGCTGGGCTGGAGCTGGGACCTGCTGCCTGACCTTGCTGTCGGAAGTACAGGTTTTCGACTTCTGGCAGCGAGTGTTTGGCCTGCGGACAAAGAGGAAAGAAAGCACGGAGTATGAGCGCATTGGAAGCATGAAAAGCTTGCAAGATGTCGCTCACCCAGCCGTGCTCGACCTTGAAGTGGGCGTACTTGAGTCGCTTCATGCACTTCTCCGCAAGCTGCGACGCACAACATTTAGTACTGTGGTTTATCGCATACGTCGGCATCACTCCAGGCCTTTGTAGTAGCACTCACACACTTCAGGGACTTGCGCCTCTCACGATTGGAGCTCCCTCTTGACTGCTGTGACGTTCGTTGAGGAGACTGGACATGCGATGGGTGGCCGTAGGGTGACTGCGGCATCTGATTGACCGGCCCGGCGCCAATTCCAGGAAAGCCTGGCTGCTCGAATCCGTACATCTTTGCTCTGTTTCCGAGCCTTTCCCCTTCACGACGTTCAAGCGCTGCGCAAGGCACGTTGAAAAGATCCAAGGGAACGAATGGTCAACGACCAGGACACCTGAGAGAGATCTGGGAAGGAGTATTACTCAAACATACATGGGCTGTTCTTTACGAAGTCCAAGTGCCTGCTGAAGGGCTATGTGAATTGTGCAGCCGTGCCCGTTGCCGGAAAGCACAAATGTCCTGGCGACTGGCAACAACTCTTTCGCTGACCGCGTCTCGCGCCAAAATGGGTCACGTGCAACGATAGGTTCAAACAGCTCGAGCACCTATGTTCCAACAGCACTTGATACATCTTGAACACGTTGCACGCCAAAGCCTTCGCCACAGCTGGTGCGGGAAACATTCAATGAGTGAATAAAGCAGAAAAGCACAAGAACAACATGATGAGTGAAGAAGTGATCGCGTTTTTGAGCCATGATGTAGAATCAAGAAAACACGAGCGATGAGAGGATCCAAATTTCATGCGTGATTTGTCGTCCTATCTGACCTCCAACTGTTGTACTATGAGTTGTGAATGCCTCTACGGCTTTTGGGAGCAACGTTTGCGCGTCAAGAGTGTCCATCGATACACACGACCTTGCCTAGTCGAACCTTACCGAAGCCCGAGCGAGGCAAGTCGCACATCGAAATAAGGAAGGGCACCCTTGAGCCATGCACCATTGTTTGCGTGTGCTGTCACTATTGCAAGCTCCTAGTCTCTCGTCCCTGGTGGAATTATTGTTCTGGCGTAAAAAAATTGACTTGGAAACCTGTTTTTATCGTAACAACACTAGAGCAAGGCTACGAAACTCTTGGACTTTAGACTCTGGAGGTTGGAATCGTTGACAGGCTGGATGAAGCGAATGACTATAGGCGCGCACGAGCCATGCCACGCTGTCGCTGCAGGCGCTTAGCCCACATGGGGGACAGGAGGGAGATTCGGGCGTTGGCGAGCTTGCTCATGATCCGTCGCACACAGCCCTAGTGCCAGGTGGGGACGTTGGGTCGTTGCTACCTGCCAGCGGGGACAGCCGACAACTCACCACCAAACGAAATGATAGATTTCCAGGCACCACACCACTGTTCTCTACTCTTGAATTGAGAATCGCTAGCCCAAACGATAATAAACAGTACTCCTTGATGACAACTACACCATCAAGCCCTTGCTACCTTTCTTCCATTCCTTTCCTTGATCTGTGTCTCACTTGCTCGCCTTCTTCTCCCCCTCTTCCTCATCGCCAGCTACATCGTATATCCTCCGCGATTCGTGGTGGCCCAAGCCTCTTTCTGTGCAACAGTCGGTCCAGATTGGCGAAGAGCTCGCACGACCCAGACCGTGACACAAGCCAGGCTGCCGGCGCGGTCTCCAACCCGAAGCGGCCGACATTCGGCCACTTCGCTCTGTGCATTTTCGCCCGACTTTCCTGTGAGCACCTCATTTCTTCTCGATTGGTTGGTTGGTATCCTGTGCTGCCCGCTGACTCCTCCGGTTATCAAGGTCAGCCAAGCCGGGAGTCACTTATCGCTCGCCCCAGCCCGAACCGAAAAGGGACAACAACTGCGTTGCGACGATACGAGGACAGCTCGCAACCGAGAAACCCCTGTTGGAACTGCATAGAACAACATGGCTGCCCTTCGCAATTTCTTTGGCACCTCTGGTGGCGGGAATGGCCAGCAGCAACAAAAGGATTCCGGCCGGACCACCCCCACGCCGACGCGGACGAGCAACAGCAATGTCGACGCAGAAGAGACCACCCCGGAAGCTGCTAAGACAGTGCAAAGCCAACAGGCAGCTGTCCCAGTGGCAGACCTCAAGATTGATATCCCTGGGCAGGTTGGCGTAGGCGGCGTCCGGCAGGGCGGGCAAGATGGCGGCACGCCAAGCACTCCCAGCAAGGAAGGCCTGCCGAGCAAGAAGAAGATGGTTCGTGAGTATTTCCTAATTCTTTGTTTCCGTCTGCGTTACGATCCGTCGTAGCATGGTGTTGACGCGAATTTCGCCTATCTTGCAGGTCGCGACTCACTCGGGGCTCTCAAGTCGCAAGCCGCTCCCAAGCTCTCCAACAGAGCCTCGTTCCACTCGCGCGACAGCTTCATGCTCTCTCAGCTGAACGCAAACAGTGGACAACCTTCGCCTTATGTTGTGAGCTATCTTGAATTCAGCCTGGCTATATGAAGCAGAGCAAGGCTGAAGAGCTGAACCTATCCTGTTCGTGATATGTGTCCTCCGGTGCACACAGAATCCCAGTCATTACTCGAACACCGGCGACTACCACCGACGTTCAATTGGTTCCACGCCTTCTGGCTTCACCATGTCTTCTACCGGCTCGAACGCAACCATTCGCGACCACGAAGGCGCATTGCCAGGTATGCCAGTGCACGGACACACGCAGCACAGCTCTGCTTCCTCGGAGATGGATCTCGGCCATCACCGCGGACCAACCGCGTTTGGGCTCGGAGAGATGCGCTCCGTAAGTGCTGGCACGACAACGACGCAGGCCGGCCCTCACATGTCCCGCTCCGCCGCCGAACATCCACATGCCGCCGGCGCTGGGCACCACCACGGCGCCATCCCGACCGATCGGAGCTGGAATACGATGGAGGAGGTCCGACTAGGCGAAGATGATCGCAAGGAGAAGTACTGGCGTAGATGGGGTCCATATGTTAGCGAAAGGCAATGGGTGAGCATCACGCACAACATGTTCAGGCAGAATGTTGAACACCATACTCCTTCCGCGCGTGCAGGCCACTGTACGTGAGGACTACTCCTCGAATGGCGACGCGTGGTCCCACTTCCCGCACGAACATGCTCGGTCTAGGACATACAGGTGGGGCGAGGATGGCCTTGCAGGTATCTGCGACAACCACTGCAGGCTCGCGTTCACCCTGGGTCTGTGGAACGGGAAGGATCGGATGCTCAAAGAGCGCATGTTTGGCCTGGCCAATAATCAGGGTATGTCTGTTTGCGTGCTGAATGTTCATTTGCGAGGATGATGCGGTCGTAAGCTAATATGCTTCCGTTCCCGGTCGCTGCACAGGCAACCACGGAGAAGATGTCAAGGAGCTGTACTGGTACCTTGACAACCTTCCGACGCATTCGTACCAAAAAATGCTGTATAAGTACCCGCAGGGTCCTTTCCCTTACGAGCAGCTCGTGCGCGAATCGCAGAATCGCAGCAGGGACGTCGCCGAGTTCGAGGTCACTGACACCGACCTATTCGATGAGAACCGGTACTGGGACATATTTATCGAATATGCCAAGGACGCGGAGGAGGAAAACGCGACGTCGATCCGGATCAGCGCGTTCAACCGCGGACCGGAGCCTGCGGACCTGCACATCATCCCGCAAATGTTCTTCCGCAACTACTGGTCCTGGCCCAAGGAAACCCCCGAGAAGCCGGAGATGAAGCTTGCGGAAGAGTACACCATCCAGGCCGACCATGACACGCTTGGAAGGTATTTCCTCTACTGCTCGACGTCGCCGGCGCCGAGCAAACCTTCGCGCCGGCGCAACCAGCCGCCCGAACTCATCTCGGACGAGGAGGTTGCACCACAGATGCTGTTCACGGAGAACGAGACTAACTTTGAGCGTCTGTACGGCGGCAAGAACGTCAATACGTATGCCAAAGATGCCTTCCACGACCACATCATTCCTGCTCATCGCCTCGAGAAGGACCGCCCGCAGCCTGTCCGCAAGACACGCACCGTCAAGAAGCTTGTCACAAAGGTCGTCCAGAAAAAGGTCATCAAGGCTGCTGGCAGCAACGCAGCTGAGCCCAAGCTCGGTCGTAACGGAACCATTCGTGGCAAGCCTGCCACCAATGGCAAAGTCAATGGCAATGGCGAGACCAAGCGCGCTCAGGATGGCGAGCATGGTCTGGCTGCCAACGAGGATGACGACGACGAGTATGTCAATGAGGAGGTTCAGGAAGAGGTCGAGCTGGAGGAAGAGTATTACGAGATGCCGACCAATACTGCTCCGCCCCGCAACTATGTCAATCCAGAGATGAAGGGTACCAAGAGCGGTGCTCACTACTTCTTCCAGGACGTCCCCGCCAATGGCGGCTGTGCTGTCGTGCGCCTCAAGCTGACGCCGCGCACGGTGAGCGAAGACCCGACGATCAACGACGACGAACAGTTCGACGCCACCGTCGAGTCTCGCCGCGCTGATGCCGACGAGTTCTACGGACGCATCGCATCGGGCCCCATCTCTGATGATATGAAGGGCATCATGCGCCAGGCCCTCGCGGGCATGCTGTGGTGCAAGCAATTCTACAACTTTGTCCAGCCCGAATGGCTCAATGGCGATCCGGGTCAGCCGCCGCCTCCGCCGGAGCGCAAGAACGTTCGCAACAAAGAGTGGAGGCATCTTCACATGGAAGACATTCTCTCCATGCCGGACAAGTGGGAGTACCCATTCCCGGCCGTCTGGGATACCGCTTTCCACTGCATCCCGCTCGCCATGATCGACCCCGCTTTCGCCAAGAAGCAGCTCGACCTTTTCACACGCGAATGGTATATGAAGCCCGACGGCGCGCTCCCGGCGTACGAATGGAATTTCAGCGATGTCAACCCGCCTGTGCACGCCTGGTCGACATTCCGAGTGTTCAAGATCGAGCGAAAGATGTATGGCAGGGAAGACCTGGACTTCCTCGAGCGCGTCTTCCAGAAGCTACTCATCAATTTCACCTGGTGGGTTAATCGCAAGGACTCCAGCGGCTCGAATGTCTTCGAGGGCGGTTTCCTCGGTCTCGACAACATCGGTCCATTCAACCGTTCTGAGCCCCTGCCAACAGGAGGTACCCTCCGCCAGGCGGACGGGACGGCTTGGATGGCATTCTATGCGCTCAACATGCTCAACATGGCGCTTGAGCTTGCCAAGCACAACCCGACGTACGAGGACATCGCGTCCAAGTTCTTTGAGCACTTCATTTTCATCTCGGACGCGATGACGTACAAGGAGGGCGGTGACGAGGAAGGTCTAAGCCTCTGGAGCGAGCAGGACGGGTTCTACTACGACGCCATTCAGTGGGGGCCTGGCCACTCGCAGGTCATCCCTGTGAAGAGTCTGGTCGGCCTCATTCCGTTGTACGCCACGCTGACCATCGAGCCGAGCGCGCTGAAGCGCTTTCCTTCGTTCGCAAAGCGCATGCAGTGGTTCCTTGACAACCGTCCGGAGATGTCCCAGCGCAACATTGCTAATATGAGCGTTCGTGGAAGAGGCGACCGCCGCCTGCTGGCCATGGTCAGTCGCGAAAGGCTCGAGACGATCCTCAAAAAGATGCTGGACGAGACCGAGTTCCTCTCGTCATTTGGCGTTCGCTCACTCAGCAAGTACCACAAGGACCATCCTTTCAAGGTCAACGTCGGCGGCGAGGACTTTGACGTCGGCTACTGGCCAGGCGACAGCCACAGCCCCATGTTCGGTGGGAACAGCAACTGGCGTGGTCCAGTTTGGTACGCCGTCAACTTCCTCCTTGTCGAGTCGCTGCAGCGCTTCTACCAGTACTACGGTGAAGACTTCAAGATCGAGTGCCCGACAGGCAGCGGCGACTACATGCACTTGGGCCATGTGGCCGAAGAGCTGCAGCACCGCCTGATCTCCATTTTCTGCCGAGACGACCAGGGCAGGCGTGCAACCAACGGTGGTGTGGCAATGCTCGACTACGATCCGCACTTCAGGGAATTGGTGCACTTCTACGAGTTCTTCCATGGTGATACGGGCAAAGGTCTTGGGTGAGTCTGAGAGGTCTTGCAGGATGCGAGTGTAGCTCAAGGGACTGATTATCTCCATGCTCTTTCCGCCCTTCTCAGAGCATCGCATCAGACAGGATGGACGGGCTTGGTGGCCTACTCGATTCTGAGTGCGGGCATGTCTTTCAAGCTACCGCGGACACCCCGCACGCCGCGTTCCACAGCTGCGCACTACTTGTGAGTTAGCTCGGAGGACATTATATGATACACTCTCTGATGCAAATTTCTTCCCTTGCTTGGCATCCAGTGATGAACACTTGACTGACGCCGACAGCAAATCGGATACCGGCACGTCTCAGTACAGCTATTCGGCCACTTTCTCAAGACCGCCGAGCCCTGACGAACTCTAAGAACGCAGATGCGAAACGCTTGCCCCCACTGATACCAAGCGCGTGAGGCGATGCGAAACGCAACGAGTCACGTACGAGAAGGGCGCAATTTTCGAACATCCATGATCCTACATGAGGGATACGATATACTTTACACAATCAAAGAACAGGCGACTCCCGCTTCTAACGGTGATGCAGCCACGTTTTTCATTTTCTTAGACGAGCCTTACAACAATCAGCTCCTTAAAAACACTCCACGTGTATGAGTCTGGGTTAATTCCACCTTCAGGCACGATTGCATCACTCATGTCGCGTGCCAGTTGGGCCGAAATGGCACAGGCCATTCATGTTGCGGCCGGCGGGGAGGAGGCCGAGAATGGAGGAGATATGGTTCACGGCAATTGCCTCTGGCATCGAGCGCAACGAGTTGGGTAATTTACCACTATGCATAAAATGGCGCCCATGACGAAGCCCTATATGTGGCTCGGTGCATTTTTTCTGCACCTAAAATACATATCAGTACTTTACTGTTTTGCTTTTTGCAATGCAGTCTTGACATTGTCCTTTTCCTTCTCCTCTTCCCACTTCGGCCGCGGGGCTTCGAATCCGCTGCCTAGCTTAGCATATGTGATGCCGCCTAAGCGCGAGACGGGCAACAGCTTACCCGGGTCGATCGACTTGTCCTCATTTAGGAAAGCTAACAGAGAGTGGGCAGAGCGATGTGCAACAGCCAGTCGTACCATTCGTCAAGCGGGCTTGAGCGATCGAGCAGACTCACATTCTTTGATAATATAATGACGGATGCGACCGAGGATCAGCGTCGCGGTCTTGTGATTCTCGTCATTCTTGATGTCAACGCTCTGATAAAGCTCGCACTCCAAACTGTATGCGCTCTCTCCCACTCTCGGCGGGCCGCCTTGGTCGCCGCCCCAGGTTATGTTGGGAACCGGAGTCAATCCACTCAAGGTCCATTCGGATACATCAGCAGGTGCATCGATTGAAGTGTAGTTAGCCGCTTCGATGAAAGGCTCGGAGATAATGTTGACCACGAAGCGTTTCGTCTCTAGGATGTTAGTGGCGGTGTCCTTCTCGGTGCTTGGGCCTTTGGCGTTAATGGATACGCTGATGATAGGAGGGTTGTGTCCCACAACTGCGAAGTAGGAAAATGGCGCTAGATTTCGTACCCCGTTTTTTCCTTGAGAGGAGACAAAGGCAATCGGTCGCGGGACGACACCGTTGCTGTTTTGAGCATGGGAGGGTAGTCGCCGATCGTAAGCATCAAGACTTTGCAATTATTCGATCGCATTGTAACCGAGTTGAGCCCACATGAGCAGCTTGTAGTTCGTACCAGCATCGAGATCTTCCGGCTTAAGCTGCGTGACCTTGGCCTTAGGATCAAAGTCGACTGCCCGAGGATGTTTGTTGGCGCCTTGGGGCACCTGCCAATCTGGATTGACGATCTGTCTCATGTTCCATGTAAACTCTACATCAAAAGGCTCGCGAGACTCTTCAGCCTGCTTGAAAGGTATTCGAGTGTGATTTGAAGTACTCATCGTCAACCGTCGCACCGTATGAGGAACGAAGGGGGATCGCGGGGCGGCCCTGCAGGCGATAGGCAGGAGGCAGGTCCTCATGAGCCAGGTCCTATTCATGAGCGCAACCGTGCATTTGCAATTCGGTTGAGAGCAGGCCGTCCTCAGTGACTGGCTCACCTTCAGTGTATTAAGAAGAAAAAAAAGGAGTCAATGAGTTATTCTTGGACGTTCGAGCTGCAAGCTTACGCAGCCGTGGCCTCGCTGGTGGCACCTTCAAGAGTGGAATCTTTCGGGCCAGGTCCATTCCAAAATCGATATGGACTGATGGAGGCAAACGAGATTTGGATCGCATCACGGCCTTTAAATAGGCTGAAGTAGGGTTGTTCGACATGGCTCGTGCGGGCAACACGTCGCGATTCGTAGTTGCAACTGCGATTCGCGACGCGACATGAGTGCAGGTCCATCAACGGCCAACTCTTGCGCATGGGCTGTCTTCGCGTCGGGGGATTCCCTCAATGCTCATCATTGTGTCCCACCATGTTCTCAGCTTGCTTCTCTGCTTCTTCTGCTCATGCTGTCCCACAGCCGAATTCTGCAACTATCATTCCGGCGTCATCCCTTCCTCACACGAGCCCACCTGGTCATGACCACCGACAGCGCAAATCCCCCTTCGCCTCGCCCAAACAAGATTCGCCGCCTGTCCCAAACATTGGCCCCAGTCCAGATGCCTTCCATCGACATTGCATCCGCACCAACCGCTCATCTCGAAGGCGCCAAACCCATGACGACGTCTGCACCTGCGCATGCGCAATCGGAGCCGGTGCTGCGCGTGTTGCGTGACAAGGAGCACCCGAACGCAAAGCTGCCGACGCGTGGCTCTGCCTTGTCGGCCGGTTATGATCTGTACGCGTCTGAAGACGCGACGATTCCCAAGCGCGGAAGAGCAGCAGTCCAGACGGGCATCCGTCTCGCTATTCCGTATGGATGCTATGGTCGCGTGGCGCCTAGGAGCGGCCTTGCGTCAAAGCATGGCATCGATGTGGGTGCTGGCGTCGTTGATGCTGATTACAGGGGTTTGCTCGGCATCTTGCTGTTCAACTTTACGGATGAGGACTTTACAAGTGAGTAGTTACGAAAAGGAACGTGTGCTATGCGGGTAACTGAGACGCTCTTTCCCCCTGTCCATTTGTGATGCTACTCTGCAGTCAAAGCCGGGGACAGGATCGCGCAGCTGGTTCTCGAACGAATCTGCATGGCAGACATTCAAGAAGTTGAGGTGCGTGAACAAGATGAGAGTACATGCCCCCAATTATGCTGACAGACACGTCTGCTTGCTGCTCTGTCCGCTCTTAGAACCTTGATGAGACAGCACGCGGTGCAGGAGGGTTTGGATCTACCGGTGGATTTGGGCCGCAGACAACGGCCTAGACAGTCTCGACGAACGCCGTGTACCTTGTATATAACATTTCGACTGTGACCTTGTACCGCGAGGCCTGGAGAACATCGGCCGAGCTGTAGCCGCAATCGAGGTGGTGAACGTCGTGGAGCGGCGGAGGCTGGAGTCAACCAATTAGAATATCCTCTCTAATGAGAGCGATGAGAGCGACTGATCTCTGGAGCCTTCATCCGTTTTGCTTTTGACTGTCGTGAGGTTTTATCGTTGGACATTGAACTGCGAGAAAAAAAATACTTGGGTACGGCACAGCGGACGCGTCGCGACTCGCGTGTGTCACATCTTCACATCACGACTCTCGGCTGCTCCACTTTGCAGGCTGCCATTAGCCCGACTCGGAATTGTTGGCGTTTCCGTCGTCATCGCTTCATCGGTGAATCAGACGACATGGATCACAGCTGCGGACGAGGAGCCAGGAACTCACGCCTCGCTGAGCATGGACGATCGGGCATGATTGCAAAGTAGCTCCCGCTGAAAGAGTTGGGTCGGTCTGGAGCTTCTGCCCAGGATGGAGTTCTTGCGCAACCAGGGGAAGCTGCCCAGCGGGCAACGAGCTGAAGCTCCACAAAATCGCATGGAAGCCAACTTCAAGCGTCCTCATCCAAGCAGCACGAATGGGTGCTCGGCTTTGAACAGCCCAAATTGGCGTAGACCTGGAGAAAATGACGACCTCTTGGCCATGTCTCACTTTCAGAATCATCGCTTGGGGACCAGCTCACCTGTGATTCCAAGCACAAGGCCGGCATATTCATCGTCATCTACGGTCGCTGCGGCTGAGAGTGAAGGGAAGGCCTTCGCTGCGTGGGATTTGAAGGGGCCGGATGCAGGCAACCATGGAAAATCAGATAGGTCCGACAGCGACATCGAGATTGACTTTGAGGAGCCTGAAACCGAAGGCGACGACCGATGTGTCCTCCAAAATGGGCAGCCCAACTTTTCCGCTACTTCACAGCCAAACCCTCCTCAGAGTACGCAGCCAGCTGGCTCTGCAATTTCCGAGCCAGGAAGGAGTAGCATACTCATCAGAAAAGCTACGAAATTGAAATTGCCGTCGTTCAAACGCAAGATGGACTGGAGTCAGCGCTCCTCGTCGCTCAGCCCAATGACGGATGCGCACGATGCCGATACAGGCTTCGCAGTCGACGAGAGTATCGCCATCGATGTCAATTCCGGCGGTGAGTTGGAGGCTCAAGTCGACATGAAGACTGTATTGTCCTCAGAAGCAGTTGTCCATCGTAAAGAGAAGACGCTTAAGATCATTCGGATCGGCTCCCAAACGCGGGAAACCTACAAACATGCTGAGCGAGTCGAAATAGCATTTAAAGCACTGGAGAAAAAGCAGAAAGTGCAGAAAAATGTGGAACCTGCTACCATTGCCGCCTCTGGAGCGGCAAGGATTAGCGGCCATGCTCAGAAAGGCGTCGCATTGAAACTTGCGCCAGGATGGGAGTCGACGGCGGTCAGTCGGAATCATATAGTCGTGTCAGAGGTGCCCCAGGCGTCTCAGGGCGGCAAAGATGCAGTGGAAGCACGCGACGGCAAAGCAGCGAAAGTGCGGGATGTGGAAGCAGCAAAGCCCTCCGACATGGTCACTCGAAAAGCAAAAGGTGAACGCTCCCTTTAAGCTTGACTGGAGTGCGTCGCACGCTAAATGTCCCTCTTCCCTTGCTCGCTCGTAGATCTTCAAATTTGTCCATTTTGCGATGGTCGCATGCCAGACAAGATGACACAAAAATTGGAAAGCATGATGCAGGGTCTGCTGGATCGCTATCACGAAGACGGGCCGCTCAGCATCAGCGCCATGCACACGATTGGCACTTGCGTAAGACATGAAGACGAGCGAGTCCATGTGCCGGAAGGTGTGAAGGCCGGATGGCCGCAGATACTGAACAAGCGAGAGTTGGAGCAAAGGGTCAGAGATCCAATATACTGGTCTGTTCTGCAACAACGCATCAAAGATCCGACGACGAGCGAGTGGTACCTTGCCATATCTGAGCGAGTGGCCAAGGTAGGCAAGAAGGCGTTCTCTACCACTCAACAGATGCAAAACATTGAGGATCAAAGGGCGGGCTACTATGGTCAGCAAGGATGGGAGCACCTGCTCACGCTGCTTTTGACTGCGTTCACAAAGGGCACCGACGTGGATCCACGGTACCATCTCACGAGCAAGGACGCGCTTGCGCGCATCGAGCCACTCAACCCGACGAGCTTTGTGCACAGCATTCTCATGCCAGAGCTCATCTTTATGCTTCTGCGAGATGATATGGAGAGATATGCTCAGCCAAACGGGAGTGCGGACGTCAAGAGGCTCCGGGATGCAAGCACGCGCTACGGCTCTGCGCTATTTCCTTCTGATGGCGAGGGCATCGATCCCAGGGAGCTGGTGGCCGACGATCAGGTCGAACGGTCGGACGAGCGAGGACAGCATCAAGGCAGCCAGCAAGCTCGGAACGGAAGTAGCCGCAGCAGTAGCAGCGGTGTTAGATCGTCTCAAAAATCTTCATCTCAGCCGTTTGACATTGCAAAGATCGCCATCCAGAAACGATCCCCGAGGCGTTGAGTGATTCGCGGTACCTCATGGATCGCCATATCCAGCACCCATTTTGGCGGCAGTTCGTCCAGTACGAAGGCTCTTGTCTGAGACTGCGAGTCTGTGACCCTGACTTTGCTTGGTTGGGTGCGCTACGCTCAGCTTTGAATGCATACTCATGCAGTGCTCGCTTACGGCGCCATGACTGTCTGCAAGGTCGTCCAGGGGAGTCGCAATTCATCGATCCCTGCTGGGACACACCCTTGCACTGCAACGGCAGACTTGTCATTCTGTACAAGCTTCAGCCACACGCCCCCGCAGTGACAGTGTTTCAACGACGTCACGCAACCTTTCAACGTTGACTATGTCGTGTGATCCCAAGCACATCGCAAACATGGACTTTTCCTGAGCAGCCATAGATGCCAATTCTATGCGATCGTAAAGTCGATGACATAAAGAAATTATTGATACTCCCTTGAATGGAGGCGCACACGACACAGTCGAGACACAGGGAAGATTGTCAGGATGAGGTTGAGTCGTCCCGCGCCGCCTGCTGGGTGAAACGAGATTCGAAGTCGGACTGGGTTGTACAAAAAAACAAAATGTGAAAATGAGGCCGAGGGTAGAGTTGAATCGTCCTCCTGACAGCTTGATTCGCTCCATATCGCTATTGTGCAGCTCACCTTTGTATATTGCGAGGAGCTCGAACTGTAAAGTTAGTGTACAGGTACTTGAGATGATCCAGCATAAGGGCGTGCGTGACCTTGAAACTTGCTTTGTATTCCGCTGAGCATGCCGTGCCTGCCTGTTTCACCTTTGGTTCTAAGGCGAATCCTTAGTTCTTCCTCGCGAAAGGACCATTGTTGAAATTTGACCATTTGGTTCTGGACAGAGACAGGCATGACGCTTTCAAATGAAATATCCCCTTTCTTTCAATTTGAAAGCGTTTTATTTGTCGCAATATATTTGTTAATGATGAACTAATCAACATGGTCGCATAGCGCAGTTGGTTAGCGTGCAACCTTCACACTCCGCCTTCGTGGCGCGAATGGTTGCGGTTGAGGCCCCCGGTTCGAGCCCGGGTGTGATCATTTTTTGCCACCAGGAGCTTCCCACTTCAATGCCCTACTATCTTTCAACCAAACACCACTCGTTGTCCAGCACAAGTTTTGTTTGCTCGATATGCACAGCACTTTTCGGCCATGGTTTCATATATTTTGAAGTGCTACAAACGGTTAAAAGGGCACAGAGGGTAAAGAAAGCCTAATGTAAATCCCGTTTTGCGTGCAGATGCACTTTCAATGGTTGCCGAAGCTCCCTTTCGACTTGGTTTGGTGGTAATGGCGAGACTGGAGAGGAATCAATAGGAAGCAGAGCTTAGAGCTTGCCGTATGCATACGTGCCGCCCTTCTCGAGAGCGCGCTTGTACGCGGTGCGCTCATGAATTTTCTGAACGTAGGTTTTGATCGAGTCGGGCACATTTGGCAGACGGCCAGAGGCCATTGCTTCGGCGACGAACATCATCTGAAAGTCGGCAGCGGTCTGTACAATTCAGGGAGTGGACGTCAGCGAACAGAATGAGTTGCATTCATCTTCTTGTGGAACAGCAAGCCCCAGACTCACGGGGTTTCCATCACCGTCTCCGCCAGCAAGCCAACCTCCATTCGTCTTTGTGAGCTCGTTGGAAACGAAATTGCCTATCTTTTGCACTTCGGGGTCGACCAACTTGGTGCACACGCTACTGAAAATGCCGCTGACAATGGGACGAGCAATGAAAGGGGCCTTCTGAGGAACAATCGTGAAGATAAGCTTCATGAGCAACCAGTTCATGGCCGATCCTTCAGCCCAGTGCAGCCCTGTAATAATGAACATGTCGCAAGTCAGGCTGCGAGAGCCCAAGGGGTTGTGATTGCTCCTGAACCTACAAAATGTGTCTTGCATCTTGCTATCCTCCAAAGTGGGAACGAATTTACCCTTGCCATATTTCTTAATCAGGTACTCTAGGGGGGGGTGCGCAAAGATCAGAACGAGAATCGGCGGTTTGCATCAACTTCGCACGTACCGATAATGACACCACTCTCTGCAACGATCTTTCCGTTGTCCGTGATCGCCGGACTCTTGCCGAGGGGGTGAACAGCGAAGAGCTCCTTGGGCGCCAGGCCCAGGGGCGTGCGCTGATACTTTTTGATTGTGTAAGGAATCTGCAGCTCCTCGAGAAGCCAGAGGATACGCTGGGATCGGGAGTCGTTCAGATGGTGCACAACGAGCAAGTCGCTGCTGGCGGCTTGAGCTTCAGCAGGGGCTGCGGCCGGTGGAGCAGTAGAGACATCAGCGGTATCAGCAGCAGCAGCTGGGGTTGCCTCTTGGGCCGCAGGAGCAGCGGTTGCGGAGTCAACTAGGCTCATGGTGAAAGGAGAATGTCCTGGCCAAAATATATATAAAATGCTGCGTTGCGGCGGTGGAGGATGAGAGCTAGCTCAAGGCCTTCTCTGTATTTTTGAGCCCCTTGCCGCCTCCCTTTAATACAGACCGCAGGCAGAAGATGAACAGTTCCTGTAGAAGTGGAGATCTCAGCATGGAGATCCGGCATTGCGAATATGCCTACGGCCCCGGTGGTCCTATCTGGGCTCCCCCACTTCAGGGCATTTTGGGCGGGCAGTCTCGCACTGCCCACGCAAGGCTCAGCCAGGGTTATATCCCTTTCACATACCCGGGGCCGTACACGTGTCAAAAATCGACGCGGGCAGTTTGAGGGCAGCGTTACCCTGCCCTCCCCCACATCACCCCAGCAGCACCATCCTACGAACAGCACGAGGTAGAGTACCTTCATCACTGCATCATACACCAGATATAATACTATGCTTGAATCTCACAGTAGAATACAGATCGAGGGCCTAGCGATGCGAGTAACATTATGAGCAATTTAATTCCTAGCCAGGGCACAACTCACCGGCCTTGCAGGACTGTTGCTTCTGCAACGTCTTCCATTGACTCCGAAGGTGTCAGTGAACGTGGAGGAGCTAGATTGAACCAAGAGCATTAATGACGGCGATCCCTACTGACTGCCAAGGTAGTAAAAGTTGTGGCGTGAGCGTGTTGCCCAAATGATGCTGTGTAGCATCAAGTCTGCGCGACACTTGCTAGACTGGCACCTAAGATGCTCGACAAGCATGAAGAAGTCGGCGATTTGCGCTCCATTCATGCGCAAGCGCTGAGGAATATGGCGTAACGGGAGTGCAAGAGCAAGGGGAGAAGCAAAGAAGAATGCTCGAGGAAATCTGTGCGTGAAAATTGAGGATTTGCATGATGTACCGGGAGACGTGGAAGGGATTCGAAGCAGCCGCAACATCTCAATAACATCAGCACCTCAACCATGGTGCATCAAACGAGCGCAGCGGGGGATTGTAGACGGTTAATTACCCTCTAATCGCTGGCGTAAGAGCCAAGAAACATAAGATTTTGAGGCGGGCAAAGTAACTTCCAAGGGAAGTGTGGCAATCTGGTACGAGCCGAACTCACCCGCAAAGCGGCGAGAGCGCAAAATGCGACTGTCTGACCAGTGCAGGCTCATTCATTGGCTGCAATCAAAGGAAGGGGACGCAATAATACCCATTAAGACGGGGTGAAGCCGATCGAGCGAAGAAGTGCTAGTCGTTGGTTTGTAGAGGTGATGGCGAGAAGGAAATCGATCAGCTCGGTGACGGAAGACTTTAAGAGCTAAAGGTGCAAGGATCACTGCTCTCAAAGCCGTCTCGTACAAGTGTGTCTCAACTCACAGCTGACTTGCCTTCCTTCCTACCGCACTGATGTGAAACGCCAATTAATGCATTGGTGGTAAAATCCCATACGAGTGATGACTACATACGCAAACTTCGTGGTATGGGTGTCATTGGTAATTCACTGGCTCGGGTCATGTGGCGGTCTTCGAAGGACGTCGGAATCAGTTCCCTTTGATCACGGGCACGAGCGCCATCCGGGGTCGCATTTGCAAATGTGCTGATCGTTGCCATGGTGTTTCACGCTGCGCCCAAATCTCTGGTGCAGCCCACTGTCGCTTTGTAAGGCTGAACTTCTGAAAAGCCTGCTGCGCTCGAGGGTGCGTGGTTGGGCCCTTTGGAAGACGTTGTCGACGAAGAAGCGCTCTTCACCGGTAGATAATGCGATGCGATGTGATGTGGTGTGACACCGTGCGATCTATATACACCCTCTGTCATGTGCCACGCTGCCAGAGAGGGACCGGGGGGGGCAGGGCGATTCTAAAAATGAATAAAAAGAATGAATTACCGATTCAAGCAGCGGCCTTGCCCGCTGTAGGGCAGGGGACACCTGGTCGTGGGCAGAATCTCGTATGATGCCCAGCACTCTCGGAAACAATCGTAAAAAAATGGCACCAGCAAGGCCCCTCTCTCCTGCATGTGGCGTGTGAATTGGTGGCCAGAGCTTTCTCTTTATCTCGGCATTTTCCCGAAGGGTTTCACAAAAGTCACCGACGAATTTTTTGTTCTAAGCATACTCTCGCTCTCGATTCCGCATTACATGTATATGTGCACATGGTCGGCCTTCCTATGGCCCTTGCTCTCAAGGCCTTATGCTGTCGTTTTGGCCATTGACATTGAGCAATCTTCGACGAGCCCCACGCAAAAGCTAATCACACCTTGTGAAGCGATCGTAGATTTAGAACCATGGCTGGGACTGCTCAAAAGCGAAAGCAACCGCCTGGAAGCAGCGGCACGAAAGCGACCGTTTTCCGTAAATCAGCCAAAAAAGCGCGCCAAGACGCCAACTCGTCCTCGTCGAAGCGGTACGAAGACGAGGAAGAGGCGGGACGGTCCAAAGGTAAAGGACAGGTCAAGAAAAGCGAAACGAGCGGTGCAGCCAAGCGTGCCGCTGCTAAGGCCAAAGCTGCTGAGGAAGCCAAGCCGAAAAAGCCGGCAGTCAAGCTACCGAATAGCTACACGGATGTGAGAGCAAAGTCAAAAGCCCCGCAGGCAGGGTCGTACAACAAGGGCAAAGGAAAGGTAACCGAATCTGCAGGAAAACCAAAAACTAAGCACGACTTTATTCAAAAGAAGAAAGCCCAGGCTGCAGCTGCAACTGCTGCTGCAAAGAAGTGTGCTTCTCAAGCCGAGCAAAACAAGTCGAAGCAAAAGGCAAAGGATTCGCAAAAGCGCACGGCTTCCCACGAGGACATACCGGCGCTGGTTCCCACACCTCCACCAGCGACTTCGACTCTTCGCATTGTTGCTGGATCATACGAGCGGCTTCTGTACGGGCTTGATGCCTCCGTTACTGCGGGCACTGAAGGGCTACAGTTCACCTTTACGCCACACTTTATCTTCCCCGCGCACATTTCTTCCATTCGCAGCGTCGCCTGCGCAGGCCATGACTCCAAGTGGCTTGCCACCGGCGGCACGGATGAATCAATCAAAGTGTGGGACTTGCGAAAGCGAATCGAAGTTGGCACGTTGACC
Organism: Tilletiaria anomala UBC 951; assembly: GCF_000711695.1. NCBI lineage: Eukaryota > Fungi > Basidiomycota > Exobasidiomycetes > Georgefischeriales > Tilletiariaceae > Tilletiaria > Tilletiaria anomala. The sequence goes on from NW_013547011.1 coordinate 210,532, forward strand.
GGTCACGAAGGCACGATCACTGCCTTACACTTTCCCACACGCACCTACCTACTTACGACTGGCCAAGACGGACGGATCAACATCTATCGCTCGCGAGACTGGAGCCTGCTCAAGACGCTCAAAGGTCACGTCGGATCTGTGAACGACGTCGCTGCGCATCCCTCCGGACGCGTGGCGCTGAGCGTGGGCAAGGACAGGACGATCAGGATGTGGGATCTGATGCGCGGCGTCGGAGCTGCGAGCACCAAGATTGGTGAGGAAGGCGAGCGCGTCACTTGGGATAGCCACGGCAATCGATTCGCCGTACTTGCGGGCCCGCACCTGAGGGTGCATGACACGCAGATGAAGGTGCTCGGCGAGATTACGGCCAAGGTCAGGTGGCACGACGTGCGCTTCTACAGCGTCAAGGCAAGAGAGCTGATGTTCGTTGCTGGCGAGGACAAGATGGTACATGTCTACGATGTCGCCGAGCCGTTCGAGGTGGAGGGAATCCCGACTTTCAAGGAGATTGCTAGACTTGTCGGCCACAACAACCGGTGAGGGCACATGTTATGCGGCGGGCGATGACTCACCAGAATACGTTATATTGAACAATTTTCTATGCTACAGTGTGCGAACTGTCTGCGTACAGCCGGTCAAGCCTTCCGGCACAAACTCCAATGAGGCCAAGGACACGCTAGCCGCAGTGACCATCTCGTCAGATGGCCTGATTCGTGCGTTCGACCTCTCCCCGCTGGTCGCGGCGGTTGGTAGTTCACGTGCGGATGAGACAGCATCGCCGTTGGAGCTTCCATCTGCCGCATCGTACGACACTAAAGGTTCGCGCCTGACATGTCTCAGTGTCGCTGGCGTGCTGGGAGCACCCTCTGCGAGCACCTCTGGTGTGAGCAAGGCTAGCAGCGGCGACCAGGCAGATGAAGAGGACAACGATGAAAAGGACGAAGATTCCGCCGAAGAAGTTGACTTGGTAGACACCGACGAGTTCGTTCTAGAGGGCGCTTCCGAGGACGACGAGGAACCCGATACGGACGCAGAAGAAGAAGAGCTCCGCGAGCTTCAAAAACAGATCGACGAGGCGAAGGCAGCGGGTATGCTTGAAGACGACACGGACGAAAGCGGCGACGAGGACGCGAGCGGCCATGATGACGATGACACGGACGACGACGTTGCAAGCTTAGAAGCCGAGGGAGAAAATGAGAGTGAGCCTGAGGACGCTTGAGGCTCAGTGCAGGGGTGTTTTCACATACTGTATCAAGCATTTGGAATTGGCCCAACACATGCCGAAAGATGCCATACTGAGCCTATACCGACCCCATTGCATCTATATGTAAATGGACCCATCAGAAGGAAGCGGACGCAGCGAGTTGTTACCGCTGCTGCGAGCTACCACGGGTGGCATGCCTGCCTGCACTTCCAACTTGAGAATGTGTCCACCTGGAACCATGACGAGTCCGACGAAGCGCCGGTCGAACTCTTCGATTTGTCTCTCGAGTGACCTTGGCGGCCTAGTGCCTTTCGTTGCATTTGTGCCATGCGCCTGTCCCGGTGGTGACCGCAGCTTGTACTCGGTCGCATTGTTGAGAAGAACATTTCGGGCCGAATCGACGCAGACAAAGTTTCCCTTGAAGGCGCGCCCATCAGTGATGTGAACCAGGCAGGTCTTGTCAAGCAACGTCGTACGAATCTCATACTCGTTTAGCTTTGCAGCAGCAGAAGGTTTTGGGATGGCAGGACCCACGTCGACAACGCTCATGGACGAGCTGGATGCAGACTGGCCTGCTGCAATACTCATATTTGATCCCTGCCCGCGCGTTGGCCTTCCTGTATGCACCCTGCATGCCGCATTGAACGCATCAAACATGTCTACGCTGCACTGGAAGAAGTGAGGTCGAGGAGCAGGAGGCATCATCTCAGCATCTCGGTCTCTCAGCAGTTCGAATGGTTCATCCATAATACCGAGACGCGCACGTGACGACGCGAATTGAAACATTTGGCGAAGCAACACTTTTGCCCGGCTCTATGAGCCTGTGGACATGCTTGATGCTCCGTCTACTACATACTCTCTCGTCCCTGATTGTACCACAGCTAGAGGCAGGCCTCTTACGTGCATGAATGTGACCGATCTCAAGGCAGGTCAGCAGATGTGAATGTAAGATGTGTGCGTCGCCGCCGCTGGGCATCGCCTGGCATTGTCTGGCGGCTCACAGCAAGATGGAGAACCGGCATCAACATCTATATCCGCGATATTCCAACGGTCGACGTCACGCAAAAGAAAGATGTTCCTTCCACGCAAGGAAGTTGCAGGCTTTGCTCCTCCCTTGGCATTTCGCATGCCTTTCTGACAGTGGTGACCGACGACGACGATAGTGGACAGTGCGGGTGACGTCTTATCACCGCCCCTCAACACAAAGCTGCTGGAAAACATGCTACCTGCTGCTGAGTACACCGTGCACCATCAGAGGTCGCCTTTGGGATGCAATCTCATCAAATGCTCCCATTCAATCGAGCTACCACGTACCGTTCGCCAACTCTACTACCATATGCAGAGGTCATTAGCGGTGCTCGACTCGACCCCATTCCCATCTTGAGTGCAATATTTTCAACATGGACACAGGGAAGGGCAGGGTGGCCGCTGCGCAACAGCAGTCTCAAGCTCAGCCTGCGGCTCCAGCCCAAGACGACACAGGTGCGCAAGACTCTCCATTGATGGCAGGCTTCCAGAGTCAGCCTCAGCCTCAGCCTCAGCAACAACAACAACAACAACAACAACAACAACAACAAGTGCAGCAGCCAGCGGCGGCAGCGCAACCGCAGGCGCAAAATGTCCAACCTGTTGCGACAGTTGCTCAGTCTCAGCCTCCCACTGCACAAGCGGCTCAGGCTACGAGGCAGGCTGCGCCTGCCTCGAGCGCTACACTACCTGCGAGCAGTGTCATGCCTGCACTTCCAGTCAGCACAGCTGCCCTGGTGCCTTCGATGACATCCAACGCACTGAGTCCCACCAATTCTGCTTTGGCTGTAACAAGCACGCCTACTCCAACCACCGGCCAAACGTTCCACATCACTTATCTCATTCCTCTGTTCGCCGTTCTTGGCATTCTCCTGCTTGCAACCCTCATTGGTAAATGCTGGGGCGTCATGGCCAATCACTCCGAGCGTCAGGAGCGCAGGCGGCGCAAGCAGCAAGCAGGGCTCTCCGGCAGCGGTACGATCAGCAACCGTAATATGAGCCAGATCAGCTACGAGACCGACGGATACGACTTCTTCATGGGCAAAGGCAACCACTGGGTCGACTATGCACCGACCCAGCGTGGCCCGCAGCCAGGCCAAGGATACGGCAATCGGCCTCAGTATCGGCCTGGCAACTTCTGGGCGCGGGACGTGCCAACGACACGAACGCGAGCAGGGCGGTTCGAGTCTGGCGTGCAGAGCAACGCCTGGTGGAAGCTCAAGTGGCAACGCGCTTTCGGTGCGCAGGAAGTCGACAGTCAGCACACATATACTGCTTTCCCACCACAAGCGATGAAAATGTCGCGCCTTGGGGGAGCTTCTAGAGAGGGTGATGGCAGGCCAGAAGCGGTGAGTTGTCATGCACAGCAACAGATCCTTCCCGCCAGAGGAAGCCATCTTCGAACTAACACCTCTCCTGTTATACAGCTTCGTCCTTCAGAAGACGCAACGCCTGCGCCAAAGTCATTTTGGCCCGGCCGCTTAAATCGCCAGCGCTCGTTCAGTCCAACATCGTACGAGCGAAGACGCATGTCGCTTTTGGACAAAGCTTCCGAGTCCGCTAGCAATTTTGCACGCGCGCTGAAGAGCGGGCCCGGCGCCATGGTCTCTTGGCTGACCAACTCTCGCGCCGACGACAGCGGTGCAAACGAGTCACTGAATCTGCTCTCCGTGACTGGATCGCCTGTGAAGCTCGGAGGAGCGGGCGAGGACTTACCCGCATTCCACAGTCCGCGCTCTTCCCCTCGAAAGACCGCACCTTCTCATTTGCCTGTCGTCCACACCGCCACTGGGCAATTGTCCCAGGCGTGTCGTTCGCACAGCGTTCCATCTATCCTCGACGATGACGGCTTCATTGAGTCACCGATGTCCAGTCCGACAAAGAAAAGCTCTTCCGTACGTCGCTACGTAGCTTCACCTCAGGACACAGACCTGCATTCGGCATCCGCGTCCGCGTGCAGTTCGCCGAGCAAGTACACTTCGTCCAGCTGGGGCCGTAGCGCGTTCACCGCCTCTCCCAATTTTGAAGACAAGGACGACGAGCGCATGACCAACTTTTCTGATCTCTTGCGCCGAAACACGCTCGCAAACTCAGAAATATCCAATATACAGCCACTAAGGGAAGAAGGTTACATAAGTGCGCCATCTCGAGCAAGCACCAGGAAAAGTCGCGCGACTGTCAGGATCAATGCGAATGTTGAAGAGATCGGCAGTGCTTATGGTCCCCTCAACTCTCCCTCCGCCTCGTCCCTGGCCTCTCCACGCACCGCCTCCCCTTCCAAACAGGCCTGGGAGGAACCCCAGCCGAGAGCACCGCTGTCGAGAAGTAAGACGGTGTCCGTCAAGAAGCCAGTGAATGGAGCGAAGGCGGAGAGACATCGACGAGCTAATTCGACGCATGCTAGTCCTTCCCAGATCGCAATGGACAGTCCGATCGCACGTTCAAAGACGCTGAAGAAGAAGCGTCCTGTGGCAGACGAATCTGCTGTTTTGGAAGCCGGTGGGGCCACTGCCAGCATTTCAAAGAAGCCGCCGCTAACCGAGATGGTGACAGATGTCTTTGGAACCATGGACCTGAAGCGGACAGACACACAAGGCAGCACTAGCTCGAGGACCACGCAGAGCAGTGCAAGCTCAGGAGCAACAATGGTGGACAGAAATGTGCTTGTTCATGCAGGCAAGACTGATGGAGAGCATGCGTTGAAGATGCTAGTCAATTCGGTGACACTCTCTGAGATGCACAAAATCAGCAGCTTTGCCACTGAGATTGTCGCCATGATGTCGCACACCGAGGAAGGAGTTCAGCAGGAGCCCACAGCGCCACCCATTGTCGAGCTCAAGGACAAGTCAGAAGCGCGGCTCGCAACCCCTGTTCAGTGTGTCGCTCCGAGTGAGGCGCAATACTCACCTTCGCCTATCTTAACTCCCATAAGGCAGAAGACGTGGCTGCGCAAGGGAGGGCGGTGGCAGAGATCGGCTGGGGAAGCGAGTGACGAAGAAGATGACGAACAGCCGGCTTTGCAACGTTCACCGCCGATTTCTCCAAAGAGGGCAGTGTCTCCTCCGCCTCTTCCCTTACCCTCTCTAGGCACATCGCCAGGTCTCCCAGATGCACTTGTCGTTGCCTCACCCGCTTCACCCCACGGTCCGACGTGGCAGAATTTGCTGCTGTCCAGTCCTGCGCCCAAGGATCGTGCCTCCGATCTCTTCCTCGCCTCGCCAGTCACAGCATACGGAGATAAAAACCCGCCACGCCGCCGCAAGGGACCTCAGGGCTCGCCTGCCGCTCATACCAAGAGCCTGAACAATATCCCTGCACCTACTATCCCTAGAAGCCAAAGCACGGTGATGCAGAAGACATTCTCTACAATCAGTGGCAGTACAGTGCTTGGCGATGATGGACCAGTGTGCCGCCTACCGCACAGCAACACATCCCCGTCTCTTAGCAAGGGCAGTCTTAAAAGCTCGCCAATCATCAAACGCAGCTCGACTAAGACCCTCAACGCTAAGAACGCTCGGTCTCCGGCGCAAAAGGCTCGCGAGAGGGACGCGGCTATGAACCGAGTTCAAGGTGAGTCTGCCCCAACCATGCAGCTTACAGGCAAATAGACTAACGCCCGCGATTGTGCAAACTCAATCGCAGCCATAGTCGCCAGCAAGCTTGACCAACGTGAAAGTTCCTTGAGCGAAAGTATGATCGTTTCTTAATTGATATTTGTACATACCAGCTCGGCTGTTGCATCCCGCTACCAGAATTGACTTTTGCACGTATCGTCAAAAAGGCAGAAGCCTCTTTCGCTCTTCCATGGCATCGTCCGAAGCGTCGTCCTCGTCAATAGGCTCCCCTTGAGACCGTTCGTCTTCGCACCACGAGTCATCGATGGGGACGAAAAGCCGAAGCTCGCGCTCCTCCATCGTGTGGGCCAATGTTTTGAGTTCGGATCCAGTTAGAGCGTGCTTCAGCGGGTGCGCGAATGCAGCAAGGTAAATATCTGTCCAGAAAGGCGGATTCGTGAGCTAGGCGTTCAATTCATGCCTGTCTTAAATGAAGCTCACTTTTGTCACCTGGACAAGCACGGAGAGCACGAAAGAACACGTCCTTCGCCCTATTTCTGCACTCTTTGAGAGAGGCTGGAGAGGAGAGTGACTCTACCCTTTCAAGGACAAATATCTCGAAATCGAGGTAGAGGTGCCAGAGCAGCAATGAGCTGTTGGTTCAAGGTATGTCAGACCTGATAGTAAGCTTCTCCGCGCTTGGCTCGAACCTTTTCACGGTACGTCCAACGGCACTCACTGGGGAAGATGCGCGGTAGCCACTTCGAGTTGACGTCGCACAGCGTGCTGGTTCCAATGAGACGGATACAAGTTTGCCTCTGCAAAAGTGGCAAAAACGAAAACTGCTTCCTTCCGTTGCTCTTGCGCGGGATCATCGCTTGCCTGTACGACCCTAGGAAGGATGTCTCGCTCAAGCGTCAAGCGGAGTTGCCCTTCGAACCTTCGGGACATCTCGTGAGCAGCAAGCAGTGCAAGGAATGCTGTACTTGAACTTTCTTGGGCTGTCTTGATGAGCAATGAGCGTGCTTGTGCCGGTTTAAGCGATCGATCTGACTGATCCTGGAGACTGCGCCACACAATTGCCCAAATTCGCAACCTGCACATGTCAGCTGCAGCAGTCTCGATACCTTGAAGCAAATCAAGGTATTCTTCGAGAACACCAGCACGATATTCCGAGCCTGTAACGAGCCATTCAAGGAGGAACCCGGTAGCGAGTGCGATCATTCGCAGATGGACATCCTCACTTGACTCCTGGAAGCGATGTTTGTAGTAGTTGCGCGCCTTTCGGGCTTCGATGGGGCTCGGGTCTGGCATATTCTGGAGACTGTATAGGGCGTCCAGCGAAGGCCGGCCGAAGCGCAAGTTGGCCGCGCGACAGAGCAGCTTTACTGCCACATGTGGATCCGGGCGATGCTCGAGCTCAGCAAGGCTGTACCAAAGCTTTGCTGATTCAATGGCTGAAGACTCCAGAGACGAAAGTGTCATGCGCAGCGTTTTGCGAGCTGTCTCCAAGCTCCCATAGACTTTCTCCGCATTCGCGTAGGCGAGCCAAAGGTCTGCATCTTGGCTGCCCTTCGTACTGAGTGCTCGCTTACCCACCTTATTGATCGAAGTGGTCGAAGAGGCTAGGTCCAAGTAGAAGTCAAGTATGCTTAGACGTGAGACTGGTGTTGCCCATGCCGTTTGTGCTGCTTTGATCACCTGGCGACATTGCTGCACATCTGCCGACCCAATGACGGCCTGGCCGAGCTGGGAGAAATGAAGAGCTTGAGCATTGCGATGCGGCAGATCGGTAAGTTCATCGGCTGGTAGTGTCAGGTGTGGATTCGAGAACGGATTCTCCAAGCGACTGGGATGTCGCCTCGGCTCAAGCTCGATAGAGAGGTGAGAGAGGCGATCGGTCTGATTGCTGACCAACGCCGACGGCCAGAAGTGATTCTTCTGTGTCTCCCGATCGAGTAGCGCCCAGGTGGAAAGGACAGCTGTCGAGCATATAGATGGCGATGCAGAGAAGCTGCCTGATGGGAGGCCGAGGTATTGCAGAAAGGCATCTACCAGACGATTTCTCGCCTGAGAAGTTCGCAAATTGCACAAGAAAGGTGAGACGTCTGAAAAGAAGATGCTGGAAAAAGGATCAACCTCGGCTTCTCCGATATCCCAAAGAGGAGCATCGGTCGTACGAGTCGGGTATCGGTGAGCTCTTGCTCTTGCGTGCTCCGAGGCGAGCCATTGATCGAGTGGATCGTGATTCCCCTGCTTTGGAGCGTCAGCGTGGCACAGAGCCAACGGTTCACCAAAGCGAGGACCTTCTTCATCCCATTGCTGTTCCGCTTTGTCCAGCGCATCGTTGAAAGTCAACAAGGACGTGGACCGCGAGTCCTGGAGATACGTCGCGCAGAGCTGCGACTGAGCTTGTAGTACCGCAAAGCCTCTTTCAACATAGCCTGCGCTGCGCATGACAGCCGCGAGCTCCAACTGCATATCTACCATCGCCTGCTCTAGTTGGCCACTTGAATCCGGATCGAGCGCAAATACTTCTTCGTTCAGAGCTCCCAAAGCCTGGCCGTATGCGTTTAGGACTTTCGTGAAGGTCCATTTGGATGCTTGTCTGCTTTTCCAGCTCGTGTAATGGTGCCAGCCCTGGACCTTACTGCGCCATCGGAGACCGGCGTAGCTCGCAGGCGCTCCGTGTTCTGCGCCGATCGGAAGGAGTCTTTCCCACTGCTCCTCGGCAGCCTTTACGTCCCATATACCTGCCACAGTAGCAATTGAGATGCGTTCGAGTTGCAGTCTGAGCTGGTCATCGATGTCTGATACCGAGGCCAAGGCTTTGTCAAGTACGCTAATTTGAGCTTCCACTACACCCAATGAAAGAGTCTTGCCACCCATTTTGCTCTTTCGCGATGTGCGTTTGACTTGGTCGGAGCCTCTTTCCTCCTCCATCGCAGGTGAAGTCGCAAGGTCTCGCTGTAATTCGACCAACTTGAGCCACGCTTGCAGATTTGTAGGCTCGCTCGAGACGGCAGCATTGGCATGAGCCACTTTGCGCCGTAACTCCTCCCCTGGGTCGGCACCAACATCTGAGAGTAAAGAATCTGACTCGGATTCGCTGGTCACTTCGTCGCCCAGGTTATCTAAGAAGCGAGGCGGAGAAAGCGTCTGTCCACTGCCAGAATCGCGCCGGGGGCGACCGTAGGAGACTGCCACAAAGTCTGAGAGGTGGTCAAAGTTGGTTCGATCAGCTTCAGGCCCAGTCGCAAGCCGCAGTCGCTTCCGAGGTCGCCTGTGAGCTTTCCATGCATGTGAGGAATCAATGTACCGCAGAGGAGCTCGCCCTCTCGGCACGATAACGACCCCACGGTGATCTGAAAGTTGCGGAGCGATTCGAAGGCCTTGATCGAGGCCCAGAACTCTCCCACCTAAAGGAGCAGACGCAAGCATCAGCACATTCACACCCAAATACATACCGCAAGTACTGCTGACTCACCGCATGACCTTCTGAAACGCGAGATGGAATGCTTGGTTGGACCGTATTTGGCGCGAGCGAGATCGCCCACAGTGTCTTTGATGAACACACCCGCTACCGAGTCAGAAGGTGCGCGAGCGAATCCCTGATCGTGATGGCTTTCTACAAGTTGTGATCGTTTGCTGGTCTCTGTCTTGCCCTGATCAGGCAATTTGTGTGAACTCTTTCGATGCCTGCCGTCTTCTGAAGCGTGATCTCTTGATCTTGTGAGGCCTCCCTTATCTGACTTGGTTTCCGTCGATCTGCTTTGATGCGAAGCTGAACCGCTGGCGTCTTTGCGAGTAGATTCGACCTTGCGCTTCTTGCGATCATTTCGGTGGCGGTGATCTGCAGGTGATTTCTCACGCCTTTCATCTGCCTTGCGAGAACGTTTGGAAGCTCCAGGCTCATGACCAAGCCTGTCCTCGGCGGATGGCGATGTCGATACCTTGAAGGATCGGAAAGACAATGCAGCTTGGAACGAGGAGAACGAAGGCGGCAGTGTCTTTTCTTCTTGGCTCATCCTGAACGGACCTTGATCAATCGATTGATGTTCTGAGCACTTTACATGTGCTTGCTGCCAATCAGACAACATGCGAAACAAGCAAGGGATAGCATACATCCATTGATGTTGTCTTGTCGCGCCTGAGGTTGTCTACATGTGTGACGCGTCTTTCAAAGCGAAGCATTCGAGAGTCAAGATCTGGGATCTTGCTTCATAGGAGCTAGGAATCGTCCCATCACTTGGAAGGCCATGATGATTTGCTCAAATTACATACATACATCAGTCGAGGTCCGGAAAAGAGGAGCAATGGGTGCCATGCGATGCAGCAGGTGATAGGAGGGGAACAAACAGAGGTATCAAGCGCTGCTGTGTAGGTGCATCCAACGTGTGCTATATGTGATGAACTCGACCGCTAGGTCCTTTCGTGCGCGATGGAATGTGTAGACGGTAGATGTTGGGGGAAGATGGGAGATTAGAGACAAGCTGGCACGTGGCGAATCGCTATGAAGCCCTGATCTCTTGTCGCGGTGAGGTATTCTGCTCGCCGTAAATCAACGCTGCATCGGCGTCTTTTCGGAAGTCTTCGGAATCGTCGCGAGGATACTGCTGGCTGATAGAGTTGACGGCGGCAACCATGTCCTCCTCGCCGACAATCGGCGTGCCTCCGGTCTTCGAGAGACCAAGGAAGCGGTCGAGGTCGCTGTCTTTGTACTGGAGACTATTTCTGTTGCTGCGCCCGACCTGCACGGTGGTGCCGTCGCCGGTGCGCATCATGGAACCACTGATGAAGCTCGCTCGGTTGTTATTGCGCCCGCCTGACCGCGGACTGGGTAATGACAGGCCTGCCACGCTAGCATCTGCATGCTGCGGTGGAGGGAGTTCCTCTGCTTCCTCAGTTGCCTGCGGCATTTGCTTTGGCGCAGGCTCCCCATCTATGAGAATGAAGCAAGAGAAAGTCGGCTTGGGGCGTCATCCAGAAGGCGAAACTCTCCCTCTCTACTCACGAGCATCCGTGAAGAAGACCCAGTCAAATTCGGTTAAGAAGAGCGCAAAGACACCAGCGGGGATGGCCAACGTGGGGCTGAAGACGATGCCGACATTTCGCATGGTCATCTTATTCACGTCTGAGTGCTGGATGATCTTGATGAGGCTGCGGAGAGCGAGCGAAGATGTTCGATTTATTAAATCCATGGAAAACACGTCTCTTTGCCCATATCTGGCACTCACTGTCCGCAAAGAATTCGCAACAGGGCGTAATTTGGCATCGGAAGCATGCAGACCAGCTGCCCGAGTTCGTTGATGCGATCCACGCGTTCAGGCACGTCTGCCGAAGAGGAGATGACATCAACAAGTCAGAACTGGGGTTGCCACTGCACTTTCGAGGCTCAACCTCCCCGTCGAGTATCTGGGCACTCACCATTCACGCGCATGAACTCCATGTGCAGCTCTCTCGTCAGCACGCTCGTGGGCAGCTCTCTCAGATATGTCTTGAGCAACCCAGCGATCGCGTGCGGGTCGTAGAATTGATCGCCGGCGAGCAGGTCGACGTCGCCCTCGGCGGTGAACTTGTCCTTGAGCGCCTTGATGACGGCTGAGCTGCCGCTGAGGCGATAGATGCCCTCCTCGAGCGCGGCGTTTCGCTTCTCAAGGTACTCGATGCACCGATACACGACCGGCGGCAAGCCCGTCTTGTCGCCGATGCTCGATGCTGCGACCGCCTCCGCGAGGGGAACGCCAAAGACGGGGCGATGCTCCGTCTTTCCCTTATCGCCACCAAACGGCCGCAGTCCCTGCCAGAAGCGCTTTTTGTCATCCTTCTTGCCATGACCATCCGCGCTGCCTACATCGTCCTTTGAGCCAAACTTGTATCCCAGCGGGATCGGCGCACCGTTCATCGGCCCGCTGATCGGCAGCTTTGCGTTAGCCCGCTGCGGCGTCGACGGCATCCCTCCTGAAGCTAGGGCTGCTGCTGCTTCGTGTCCGTTGGCAGACGAGCCCTGGTCCGGCGATGGAGCGCGCGGGAAAGACGAATGAACGGAGCTGTCCGGCAGCGCCATGGTGCCCATCGGCGGGCTCGAGACAGGGTGGTGGCCTAGACTCGAGCTCCCATCGCCGACAGTGGAGATACTGCCGCTCCCGCCGGTCCCGCGGAGGCGCCTGGATAGGCTACCGCTTGTTCCTGGCCGGGTCTGGGCACTCGGTAGCACGGACATGTTTGCAGAGGCGCTGGGGGTGCCCAATTGAGGCCCACTCGGCGGAAGTACGAGCGGCGCAGGAGTGGACGCAGGTGGGTAGGAAGGTGACGATGGCATGCTCGGCACGCCAGTTGAATGGGCATCGGGCGCCAAATCGGGAGCGCCACCCAGTAGTGAGCTCGTCGGCGGGATGTGCATATGATGCAAGTGCGCTTGCTGCAAGTGATGCTGTTGTTGTGGCGCCTCGCCGAAAGGCTGCAGTTGAGGTTGCGGCTGTGTTGGCGACAGCGGCGGTTTACTCACGCTCTCCATCTCCCCAATAGTCCGCACGAGGCTGTCGACCCACTCGTCCCGATCGGCATCGCTCTCCGCGCACAGAACATGCCTGACGAGCTGCGCCGATTGCGCTCCGCCTACGCCACCACAGCCACCGGGACCACTACCTTCGCCCGCGGCCGCGATACTTGTCCCCGCACCGGGCAGGCCGTTTGCGCCGCCGCTGCGCCGCTCGAGCACCAGGAATGCATGGCGGTACGAGTTGTCATCCATATCGGACGTCGCGCTCTTCTGTTGGCGGCCGATCTGCGCGCCGTGGATGTTGATCGTACCGATCTGCTGACCGCCGCGTGTCTCGAAGAAGTCAAGCCGCGTGGCGCGGAGAACGTAATAGCGCGTCACCCAGCGCCCCAGGTTCTGGCCCTTCTTGGTCAGGTAGCCCTCGCGCACCGCCGAGCCGCTCGGCTTAGGCTTGTCGTGCAGCACCACGTCCGTGCACAGGAACGTCGCAATATCGTCCCGGTCCGGCAGTTGTGCTGAGATGCAGTCGTGCAGCCACTTGTCTAGCATTGCCTGCGCGGTAGAACAAAGAGGAAAGGGAAGAGAGTCCAGAGATCGAATCAGTGAGCCCATCGTAGCTCTTCAGAACACTTTGACGCAGGCGATTTGGGCCATACTCACCTTGCGCTGATCTACCTTGCTCGGGGCGTGATCCTTGAAGAGCGACTTGTCCGGCGGGGCGACGTGAGCCAGCTTCTTTGAGCCGCTCTTCCCCCACTTTTGGCGTAGCCGCGCGTCGAGGGCTGTGATCTCCGCATACGTCTTCTCCACCTTCCACACCCTAGGCGGGCCGCCGGTACCGTTGAGATTGCCGCGCCCGCTTTCCGATGGCGGCGGTGGCGGCGGCGGCACCGCGGGATTCTCGATGCGGATGAGGAACGAGCAGACATCGCGCTCCTTGCCAGATGTGGCCTTGATGACCGAGCTGGTGACGGAGACTTGCAGCGTGTGCAGCATCGACCCGTCCACGCGTGGCATGTTCGACGAGCTCTCAACGGCGGCGTTCGCAAGCAGGTCCGACAGCTCTAACGCGCGCGTATTTTTCGTGACAGCGGAATCGCGCGCCGGCACCGGGTTAGCACCTGCGATGCCGCTGTATGTGTCGCCGCGCAGTCGGGTCGGGGAGAGTGGCTGTGCGCCTTGTGACAGGAAACTTGCGTTGATGTCTGCCGCCGCCGCCGCTGAGGGTGGCGTCATGGCAGACTGGAGGATGGCACCGGCCTGTAGAGACTGCCGCTCGGATCCCGACGCTTCCGCATCACTCGCCTCGACTGCCTCCACTTCAAAGTCCTGGCTCTCCATGCTCGTTCGCCCTTGCGCGCCCTCCAGGCTGCGTTGCTGGGCGGCAGCACGCTGCTGCATGATGGCAGCCGAAGAGGCCGAGGCCGATTCTACAGCTGTCATCACCGTTATGGTCGAGGACGCTGCTGCAGCGCTCGAATTGCCGAAGTGCTGCTGCATCGGCGTCTGCGGGGCACTCCCTGTTGGGAACGGCGACGACGTGACATCGATCGGAGATGTCAAGTCGGAGCTTCCCTGGCCTGGTGTCCCCACTGGCGCTCTTCCAGGTGGTGCCGACAGGGTGGGCGTGCTGTGCGCCGCTGACATTGGCGCTGCTGGTGTTGCTGCTGGTGTTGCTGCTGCTGTCGGGGCGTTGCCTCCTATCGGCGACATTTTGGAGAGAGAGCTGGGCGACCACCTCTCCAGTTCGGCGATCTTAGCCTTGAGCGCCTCGTTCTCCTTGCGAATCTTGCCCATCAGGCTCCATATGCGCATGTTCTCGTTGCTCAGCTTGCCGGCTTCGAGGCAGAACTTGTTGCGCTCGGCTAGCACCTCTTCGAGCGCCGAGGTGGGATCCACGTTGGCCCGCGCCATGGCGTCGGCCAGGCTGAGCGGCTGGTACGTCAAAGAGGATGCAGTGAGACTCGGCGACGAGGTGGTGGTGCTGATGCTGCTTCCGGGGCCGTTGGCGAGAAAGTGCAACGACAATGCGTTGGAGGCGGTCGATGCCGAGTCGATCGCGCCAGGTCCACCGCCTCCGCCACTTTGAGAAAGTAACATGGCCGCCATGCTGCAAGCTTGCGAGGCCGGGGCACTGGGATGAGTGGCAGTGGAGGCTGAGAAGGTTGGCTCTACGATGTGTCTATTGTCGTGCAGATGTGTGTGTAAAGCGACAAACGCACGAGCGAAAGGAACTCCTGCTGCTGGCACAGCTGGCGGCGGGCCGTTTCTTTCACTTTTCTCTCTCCCCCCGCTACACGACTCGGAGGGGGAGGGGGAGCCAGCGTTTCGTGCGTCGGCCGAGCAGCCAGCGGGCAAGGGTCGACGAGAGCGACCGGCACAGTTCTTTGTGGCACAGCACGAAGTGTAGCTTTGGCTTGCTGCCGTCCCAGAACGATGGGATGGGATGGGGTGGGCAAGATGGGGGATGCGCCGGATGGGCATGGGATCGAAAGGTGTGATGTGATGAACGAGAGACGCGCGCGCGGTGCAGCGGTGTTGGCCGGAACTGATCACTGTTTGTGTGTCGCTGCCTAACCACCACAGTCGCCAGCGCGGCGCGGAGGCACTGCAGCAGTTTAAACGCCAGACCACGTTGACCCAGCAACACCCAGCCCCCCTCCCCCGGGCCGCGCACAAACAGCCCATGCTGACCTACGAAAACATAGTACATACGTACGCTGTGATACGGCGATGCGCTTCTCGCAACAGCCAACTTGTTCTTGCAGCCATGACACCCCGGGGATTGAAGTGGGGGTGGCAAGGTCTCGGCTATTGCACTTAGCCCAGCTCTGAAGCGCCTCTGCTGATGATTAGCAAGCATAAGGCATCGATAATCGCACTCGGAGCTGAAAATATTTCGTAAACCGAGGCATTAGGGTTCATATTCTTTGAAATCGCGGAAACATCACAGCTGGTTTCATGGTGTAGGGGTTATCACATATCCTTAACATGTAAACACTTCAGTGCTCATTGTTGCGGATAAGGTCCCCGGTTCGAGACCGGGTGAAATCATCTTTTTGGCTTAAATACTTTTTTCTTTTTCGGCTCGTTCAAGTCTTTTTTTTAATCATGACGTAGATCAGCCATTTGAAAACTTTTCAACCTGGTTTGCGCGTGTGTAAGCATAGTAGTGCTACAAAGAACTTTAGTGGAATCCGAGAGGAAGAATCTTCATAGTGGGTTTCATGGTGTAGGGGTTATCACATATCCTTAACAAGTGAGCACTGCAGTGTTCTTTGTTGCGGATAAGGTCCCCGGTTCGAGACCGGGTGAAATCATCTTTTTGGCTTGAATACTTTTTTCTTTTTCGGCTCATTCAAGTCTTTTTTCTAATCATGACGTAGATCAGCCATTTGAATACTATCCTTTCTTGATTTGCAGGTTCTGCGAGAGCACAGTGGCGTAACATATATGCTTGCCACCACACCAGAGAACAAGACTGGACCTCATGCTCCTGCTGCGAAGTGCTCACTTGGGCATGTCCCTTGGTTAAGTGAGCAAATCGCCTGGTGCCAGCGCAAAGCCATGGTTGACATAGCAAGCATTTGGCTCTAACCACAATCGTTTATCGGTTTCATGAGCTTTCTACAATGGCTATTTCCGTCCCGTTGACTAAGTCTTCAGACCGCGGTGCAGCAGTGTCATTCGCAGTAACAGCCTGTTGCGGCACGGCATCGTCAACGCCGACGGCAGTCGCGTACGCATGTGCGCTCGTGAGCATGTCCCCGCTTTCTCCGTCGCCCCAGCGTGTGACGCGCGTGCTACGATCGCCTGCGACGATGTAGTCAACCCATGCCTGCCATGGCGGCTGGCCTGGCGCATAGAGCGTGTACGCCGCCGCGCGACCGTACGTGCGCATCGCGGCCGCGATGAGGATGTCTGCGCTGAGACCCTTGATGAGCTGCCGGTGCGTCCTGAAGCGATGTAGGCGGTACGGTTCGCTGTTAATCCAGGGCACATCGCTGTATGTGCGGAACACCTCCTGTGGTGCGCGGTGCGTGTCGACTGTGGTAGGGTCCGACAATGGTATGTTGCTGTACTCTGCGGGTATGCACGAAGAGAGGAAGAGCTCTAGTGGGAAGGACCACATGGCAGATACCTCTGTTGGACACGGTACCAGGCTCGGCAACGTCTCCTCTGGGTCTATGAGGAGAAAAATGACAGGATGCACAAGCAGGCAGGTTTTTGAGATGACTTCGAAATGTAGTGAACGGAGGATGGCCAGGGCGTGGATGAGCATGCTTTCCTGTGCTTCTTATGGAGTGCTCGGGCTAACTGCTGACTCACATGGCGTTCCCGTGTGCACCCAGAAGAGCGTTGTGCCCAATTTACTCTGCGCGAGTCCTATCTCCTCCTCACTTTCGCGCAACGCGGTCCGTTCCACGCAACCATCCGTGTGATCCGCCTTGCCTCCGGGTAAAGAGGCTTGCCCGGGGTGCGATCGAAGGTTCAGTGCACGCGTGGTCATGAGGACCTGCAATTGTGGCGTAGGCAGGCGAAGCGATGGGTCCGAGGCTGGGCTTTTGCCCTTTCCCGAGACGTCACCATCCCACACGTGATCCGACTCGTAGAGAATGACTGCGACAGCAGCTTGCGTCCGACTCGTGATGCTGCACAAGACAGACGGTTAATGAGGAGAGATCAAGCCTTGTTCATCATTACGATTCTCACTCAAAGTCTGTACGGGCGGGCGGCGTTGTTGCTAGGCGTCGGACGAGCCGGGCATTTGCCTCGGTGATACCTTTCAGCGCTGCTTCGGGCAGCTGCTTGCGGATCGACGATGCCATACCTGAGCGCAGCGGCCTGGTTGTTTTTCGATCCACTGTGAACGAGAGCAATGGGTTTTGCACCCACGAAGCAAGCGACGGTTCAGACAAAGATGCAATTCCAAAATTGGGGAGATGGCGTGCATGGCGGCGGGCTGCAGTTAAGTTAGTTTGTCGAACATTAGCTTGATTCTTTCTTTTTAACAAATAATAAAATAATAGAAAATGCAGTGTTCAGGTCATTGGGTTCAGGCACATTCTAGCATATTCGGCCCTCTTGCGTCCTCACTTGTTTGCACTTAGGGACGTGCTGATTGCTGATCCATCGTATGGTGCTCATAACTTTCCCGTGTATACATAGGCGAAACTGCCGCGACCAACGAGCTACAAGCACAGGAGAGCACTGAGAAGTGCGCACTCACACATGAAAGGTTGGGATTGCGGCTGCAGCAGGCAGCAGCTCGGCTAAAGACTGCGCAGACGGTAGAACAAGGTGCAAGCAAACAGGTCAGCGGCACACTCACACTCCAGACTCCTGGAGTCAACGACCACTCAAGTAATGAAGGCTTTACCCGACATGCTTGCTTATGCCAATGCAAACATGGACCCGGACAATCGGATGGCCTTCCTCTACACCCAAGCAGTTTACCTGTACTGGCCTCGTCCCTGCTGCCCCGCTCCGCTCCGTAGTCTGGATGTACCTGGGAAATGCTTGCTCAAATCTCGATCTGAGCTACCTAACTGGACTGGCGGTTTGCATCCATGCAAGAGTAAATTAAACGTGCACACAACAAAGCAGAGCTGACTCTATAGGCTTTTGGCATCAGGCCAGTCGAGGGAGCGATTTGCCTCCACGGACCTCACGATGTGATTCTTGGCGATACGGGATCCAGCTGCGAGGCCACGATCGGACAAGGCTACCCATTTACCTGGGGGGCACAAGTGATACTGCTGACTTGATAATACTTGCTTTGCGCTAGGAATCTCACTGGCTGACAGCCCTCCATTATAAGCACACGATTGAGTTTCTACTCGCTTGCCTTAGAACCCCCGCACCGTTTGCGCGCCCACACGAGCCCTACCACCACAACTATGGCCTGCCTCATCGTCTGATTACAGCTCATCAGCCCGCGCCTTTTCTCAGCCATGGAGATCAATCAGCCCTCCTCTTCAACCTTCATCGGCGAACCATCGAGCACACCAACAAAGTCGTGGCACAGAAGACGGCTTTCGGGAAATCTCCTCATTGGTGGTCCACGAGATGAGCAGCGAGACTTAGGTCCTCTCTCTGATCACCGTCCAGCGACGCCTGCATCCCTCGACAACTCTCACCACGATGGGTTTAGTTGGTACATGCAGCCACTATACTACAACACGCCTCCTCCTTCGCCTCTGTCGGAAAGACGCACGAAGATTCGGAGCGCCAACTCACCCAATCTGCTCTCTTTTCTCTCACCTGGGCAAGACGAGCCTATGGATAGTCCTGGTGACTCTCGGAGCAGCTCGCCAGGTTTCTTCACATCAAATGCCAAGCGCTTCTCGTCACTCTTATTTTCCCCGCTCTTTCCTTCGCCGCAGTTCAGCTCGGATCAACTTTCATCACCAAAGCCATCCGCGCCTTTCGAGGTGGTCTGTTTAACGCCGTACTCGCCGTCACACCGTGGTCGGAATCCGCGCTTGATCGATCTCACTATCCAGGCACAATCTCCTCATCCGGACCTGTCCGACGATCCTTTTGCACCTGATCCCATCGCTGTGTCGGCTTCTCCGCGGGCTCAGAAACGACCCCTTACACCACAGGCGCGCCCTGGTAGCGGAATTTTCGCTCCATTCAGACGGGACTCGGTCCTCTTCGTACCTTCAAAGGCGCCGGGATCGAACGACCGTCACCCTACGACACGGCATCGCGAGTCGCGTGCGCGCAGCAAGAGCTTCAGCGGTATCCCGCTTGCGTGGTTGAACAACCCGCTCCTCGACGCCGACTTAGAAGTGCTACAACGCGGTCCCGAAATTGCATCGCCTACAGTTGATCCGCTGTGGCAAGCTGCAGATGATGCGCGCACGCTTCCGAACATTAACCCAGGATCCATGGAGCATCGCACTTCATTCCTGGGCCATCTCAGCATATGCAATCAGAATGGTCACTCTTACGAAGATGCTGAGGAGACGTTGCGCGATTGTGGCAGCCAAGCTACCTTCGACATGCAAGATTTTTTCGAGGACAACTACTGGCGGCGAAGGAGTCAGCGCAGTCTTGAACCAGCCTGGCCAGAGTCTCTGCTCGAACATCCGGAGGAGAGACCAACGGAGCTCGCACCAGCGCTAGAGCTCAAACATGTAACCGATGATGGCCGCTTGTCAATTCCCAGAACGCTGCTGTACGATTTTGACCGACATGAGCGTGATGCGTCTCAACCTCCGATCGACCAACTGCAAGCTCGCGACGAGCTTCGCACGCTCGGGTCGATTCGCCGACCGCCCATCATCTCAAGAGAAGCACTCCAAAGCATTTGCAGCGAGCTCCTAGCGCGCAGACAAGAGCGAGATGCGGCAGAGTGCCTGCTGAAGAAGGGGCGTACGGGTGAGACCCTTGTCACTCTTCCAACAAGGCGAGGAGTCAGGATATCTAATAGCCTACCAATGCTATTCAGCATTGCGAATACGGCAAGTGCGGTCGGTCCAAAACCGCCCGTGCGGGGGGCAGACTCTCAAATTACTGGGAGGCGCGCGGTGTGCCGGAAGAAGAGCTTCTCAGACCTGCTCGCTGGATGCATGTCTTCTGTCAAGTCAACCACAAGCACTCGTTTCAAGGACTGATCAAGGACTGATTGGGACCCTGAAAGTGAATAAATCTTACAATGGCCTAGCTATGGTATGTGATACCCGCCATATACGCGTATGCTGTCATAGGCACATTTATGCATCTTCAAGAGACATACAATTGCGAGTCAGGTCAGTGTAAGATATGCTACGAAGCATGCGTACCCTTTTTGCAAGCCCTCGAGCCCCAGTGCACTTCCCTCAATGCTCCAAATTGCCCATTGGGCAGATTCTTGCGTGGGATGTCGATGCTCAACCCATGCCGAAAGAAAGTCGTGCATCATCGCTTGCTCTCTGAGCTCGACCAGAACAAAAACCACCGTGAATTCCGGGTGGCATAGCGCGGTCAAAGTGTCCAAGAAAGCAGGAAACAAGCTTGGGTTGAAGATGCAGTCAACTGCGACCACGATGTCCGCAGGTCGGAATGGCAAATCATCCTGCAGGCTGTGCTTCCCGAAGGGTGCATGAATGTCTCGCAGGACGGTTCGAAGAGCCGACGGTTGCCTCTTCGTCAATTGCACTGCATCTCTCACTTGCGTCCAGTCTAAGGCCATCGCTTGAGGAGACGTCTGAAGTGATGCATCACAAACGAAGTTGATATTCTTTCGAAGCAACAGTAGGAGCGCTTCTTGATCCGTTGCGACCCACGTCACAGTGCCTTGGCCTGCTTTGAAGATGGTAGAAGAGTGCAAGATGGCAGAGAGAACGCCCGTACCCGCTCCGAGCTCCAATACGCAAAGATCGCGAGATGCACCGTTGCAAGTCCAATCCAAAAGAGACGGTACAGGGTCGCCGCTGGCGTTGACAAGAGGGGCCTTGTTGACGTGTTGCCTGACCATCGTAGCACCAAGAAGAATGCTGTTGCCGAGAGAAGCAAGGCGAAAGAAAATGAGTCGCTCTCTTCTGATATTCGTGCACTCATGGCAACCTTACCTCGACCTCCACATTACGCTGCCTGTATTGCCGCGTTGCGAGCGGAGACTTGTCTGGCTTTGCCAGATGTACGCTTCGACATGGCTAGGCCCGCCCTGCTTTGCTTTGACGTCCTTTTTCCCTTTCCCTGTCTTTTGCGTAGATACCTTCGATCGTCTCGCAACTGGATCTGCTTCTGCGGCGTCCACGGGCTCCACAGAGACTCCAGGAGCGATCGCTGAGTCATCCTGCTGATGGTAAGGCTCAATATCTCGTAATTTGACGGTGACACGAAGGAGGTCGGACCATATCTCCACGTGTCCGAGACCACGGCGGCCAGGATCGGGCCTACTGAGAGAGTAAAGCAGGAAGATCTGAAGGATAACAAAGTGGTTGACATTGCCATGTGTTTCGGTTAGCGTTCCTCGAATCGGGCGAACAGCTGTGACGGTGTCGCCTCACTTCCTCGTCGGCATCCTCCACTCTTCTGGAATGCTGCGCAGCATACTCGCTGCGCAGCGCTGGTACGAGCTCTGCTGCTGCAGCTAGCATTTATCATCCTTGTGCACTTGAAACCCTTCCGACAATGCACCTGATGATCTGTGTAACTTGCAGGAGGCGCAGAGGGTGGTATCATGATTCATAGACGGGGCCAGTATTCACATGAGTGCGAGTAGGGTCGTAGGGCGCACGAGTTGCGCCTCATACATGGGCCATGCCCGCCTTCGATCATGCGCGTTATACTGAGGGCCTAAGGCGGAAGCAGTCGTGCTCTTCATGTCAAAAATCAAGCGAGGACATATGGCAATGCTATTTGAAATGGACCATGTTGGTCTAGATATTTGTCATTACAGACTCAGTGTGTACTCCTTGCCCATGTGCAACGCAATTGCTTCCAGATTGCCCCCAAACCTCCTCAGCGCTTTTTTCTCTGTGCGCATCTCCTCCACCAGAAATCTGGCCGTAACAGCGGCGTCGGCGTTGGGGCCAACGATAATGCCCATTTCTGAAGGGCCTCTAGGTCTCGGAGATGCGGTGCGTGAGAGCGTTGAGAGGCTAAAGCCACGCGATGAGCCGCTGTGTGTCCTCCAGAACAGAGGGGTGCGCCCGTGCCGCTCCTTGGAGTCAGCATCAGGCGAAGGCTCGCGCGAAGACATGCGGGCCTCCTTGTTTTGCTTGTGCTCGGTATCGATAGCCGATGTGGATTGCGTCATGTGCTGATAGTCGCATGTTGAGCCGCTTGAGCGTCTGCTAGTATTGCTAAGCTGACTCGCGCTACGACGCAATGCGTGGCCTTCAGGCTCCTGCACATGGGATTGACCGGTACGGGACGGCATGTTGGCTCTGTCATTTGGCTTCGTTTCCTGCTGCTGCTGATCCTCTGCTGCCTGCAGTCTCTCAGCTTCCTCGAGCTGCGTCGACAGATGCTGCCACGCTGCCTCGACGAGTGGTTTCCATTCCTGGAGTAGTGCATCGGCCCAGGTGTGGGCCCCAATAAACCCGGAGATGGACTTTTCGTATTCTTGCCAAGACAGGCCGAATGCCTCGGGTGGAGATGGAACGACGATGCGACCGCTGGCTGTGGGCAGGCGGTTGTAGAGAATATGCAGCAGGATGAGCGGCGGGGCAGCTCTGAATGCGCGAACCGTCTCGGCCGGCAGCACTTGTTGGCCATCGGGACCAGCATGTGTATCACGCCCCTGTCCCTTTGCGCGCAATGCCAAGGAGACAGCTTCGGGATTGACCTCGAGTACCTGGACGCAAGTGACGATGCTCTTGAGACCATGTAGAGCCTCAGCAAGAGCGGCCCGTGCTAGCTCATCTACCTCATTGTGTTCATCCGAGCTGCTATTGTCATCCTCGTCATCCACAGAAGGCGCAACAACGACGTGGGAGCTCAGAGCTCTTCTACGCGCAGGCTCGTCGTAGAAGCCGCTGCAGAACTCCTTGACAAGCCTTTCAACAGTTTGTAGTTCAGCAATAATCTGTGCAGACTTTCTGCATCGGTAGAATCCGCCATCCGGCACGGGCTGCCAGCAATCAGGCGCTGCACGACCCGAGTTTGGGCGAGACAATTCGACAGGCTCGGAGCGTTTGCCTTTACCGGTCAGAGCGACGGCTTTCAGCGCAGAACTGAGCTGGGCAGGGCTAGGGTTGCGTTTGGCAGATTGGCCGTCTAAGAGCGATGCAACTTGGGGCGAAGCGACGGCGGAGATGCTACCGTTTGAATGCTGAAGGAGGGGCCCTTTCACCCCCAATGCTGAGCACATGAATGTCGCCTCCGCATTGCGCGCCGATAAGATGAACAGAGCCTTCCAGATGATGTAGATGGTGACGGAGATGAACCAGCCTTCGCCATCTTTGGATGTCCTGTTCTCAATTCGAGCGACGAGCATCCTGCGGCAGCCCGCAAGTCTGCCATCCAGCTCCTTCACCCAGACACCGCCCCCGTTGCCCCCGTCTGCAGATTTTCCCGATGGCGAGACGTCACCGGGCGAGACGAGCGACTTAAAAGGCGTCATCGTACCATCGACCGTGCCCGCTGGTGAACCCGGTGTTTTCTGATCGGCGGGTGCACCACTGCCAAAAGCATTGAGCTGAGACACCGGCGTGAAGGGTGCAGTGACGGCCTTTTGAATGCACGTTGTGATGCTCATCTTGGTTCCACTCAAGATCGGCTGGATGACATGCAAGATCGTGCCCTCCATCTTTCTGCGGACAGGCGTGAGAATCTCCGAGACGAAGCGGGGCAGCTGGGGATGCTCGTCACCGTCACCCTCGAGGCAGCGTTCGAGTGAGTCTTCTACGATCCATTCGATCGCTATCAATCCGATGTTGAATTCCATCGCGGCGGGCAGAACACGACCCTCCTTTGGCGTGGACGGGATCTTGAGGACGTTGGGATCCTTTGAGGAGGATATGAGCAGCGAGTCGATGCGCGTGGCAAAGAGCGTAAGGGCTTTCAAGACCTGCCTTGCAACTGCGCGGAGAAGGTACGAGTCCACGCTAGCAGCATAATGCAACTGCTCTGTGACAGTCTGTGCGAGTTCTTGCACCCGAATCTTGTCCGGCAGCTTCTTTCCCTCGTAGGAAATAATCGAGAGCGTCGGAATGCCAACTGTGTCCCTCTGACCACCGATTCCGTTTCCCACACCGACACCGATGACCTTGGCAGCACCAGCTACGGTGCTAGAGACGCTCACAGCGCTATTCATGGCAGCAGCACCTGGCGCACAAGGCAAGAAAGCCTTGTTGACCAGGTCGCTCAACTTGAGCGAGTAGTGGGCCAAGAGCTGAGGATCGGGGTTGGCTGGGGGCGCCATTTTTCCTGAAGTCACGGTGCTAAGCGTGTTAACAGGTTGCTGAGGCGGGCTGTTACGAGCCGATGTAGGAGTACCAGGGACACTTTCGGCACCATTTGTGACGGCGGCACCCTGTTTGCGCGTCAGGCTTGACATTTTGTCACCGGCCTTGGAGACTGAGTTGGAAAAGGAAGAAAGGCCCAATCCGAAGCCGAACGTTTTGGGCTTTGCAATGGCTGAGCACCCGTCGACACCGAACCCAGTGGTCCCCACACTTGATAAGGGATGCTTTGTGCCCTGCTCTTTGGGAGCTATCGCAGCTGCAGCATCTGCTACACCATCCCTGCGTAAGTCGACGCGGGAGATCCGTCCCTCGCGCACATCTTGCGCACTCTTACGAGTGGTGAAAATTGGCGCCTTGAGCGGCATGATGATGATGTTTCGGATGAAGGGATGTTCCAGGTAATACGGATGTGTGAGATGAATGGAGGTCGTCGATGTTCAGGGTCTGACGCAGGCTCCGACGTCCCGGCCAAGGACTGTGTTAGTCGCCCTCATCGATAGTAACAAACGCGCGTCTGCACAAGCTCGTTCGCGAGCGGCGAATCACAATACCGATGCTGGGTATCGGCGTTCAGGCTTTGATGGATAACCAAGTCGGTTGAAGGAGATGCTGCTTAAAGGCGACGGTGGTCTGCCTCTGCGAGAGCGTCGACAATATGATGAATGATGAAGGGGGTCCTTATGGGGGCCGGTCAGAGGAGTCCAAGTACAGAATCAACTGGACCAGGAGACCTCTAGCTGTCAAGGAGGTCCGGCTGCATGCAAATATAGATAAGATAGCGTCAGCATGACACTTCGCATTCAGCCGCTCATCCATAGACGGAATGAAAATGACAAAGCAATGAAACTCACGATTCAGCGCGCACGTTTAAGCCACTACAATCGGGGTCTATCATAGGTGTAAATGAACCTGCTGGGTGTAAATACTTCGGATGAATGCGGGACTACTGCCTGCTTGAACTAGAACGAAGTAGAGTGATCTTCAGATACGTCTGGTACCAGGAAAGGATATTGGCATTTGTTATGATGGTGAACAAGATGTAAATATGCTTAAAAGCAATGCAAGCAGAGAGTGGTTGTGGCTCCCGAGTTCATTTTCAAGGCCAATGACAAGAAAATTCTTTCATAAAGTCACGTGATCCTCTTTCGCAGCACCACACAGAACCCCAGCCTCCCCTTTCTTTCTTTCTTTTTTCCGCCTTGTGCGGCGCATCAAAGGTGGCAATGTGCACCTCTCTCCAGCTTCTTGCTCACGGACAGCTATCCGTAGAACCGTAATAACCTCGTAGAGACGCAGAACACGTAGAGCCATCAAAGTGATCAACCACATCTTCATGTACCACGCTCATCCACAGGACTGCGGCATGCTTTCTCCCCTTTGGTCGCGCTCAGCTAAAGGAACGTTAATGCTAACACCTGATGAATCTGCGCATACAGAGCAACCGACAAGCCGCTACAATTGCAGGCTGACGAAAGTAGAGGGATATGTCAAGT
Source organism: Tilletiaria anomala UBC 951 (assembly GCF_000711695.1). NCBI lineage: Eukaryota > Fungi > Basidiomycota > Exobasidiomycetes > Georgefischeriales > Tilletiariaceae > Tilletiaria > Tilletiaria anomala. Next base: position 236,217 of record NW_013547011.1, read on the forward strand.
GCGGCGGCTTCATATGGCCGTCCATTTTTAGGCTACAAGATGTGAGTAAAGATGGAGATGCTTTGCCCTGCGCACATCGTTTCGACGAAGCACAGAGATCTGGGCTCTGTCGTAGTGTAACTTCGTGATTACTTTTTATCAAAAGTGTCCAATACTGTGAATGGGTATGTGATGTCGTCAGAGTCGCATTTTCAGTCAGGGTAGGTTGAAGACTGCAGGGTACAGTGATATTGATTCATACTCACTGATGGTGACGGGACCATCGTTGACGAAGCTAACGTCCATCATGGCGCCAAATTGACCATCTGTGGGAACGTAGAACGGAATGAGTGCGTGAGTGAGTCAGCCATTGGTGGGCATGCAAAGAGAGGCTGAGGAAGAGAGTTTAAAGCGACACACCTTTGATGCAATCACATTTGTATGCTTCACGCATACTAGCGAGAAACTGTTCGTACAGTTCCCGCGCGCTTTGACCGCCCATGGCCCTGTGAAAGTCCGGCTTGGTGCCCTTGTTCATGCGCGCATGCAATGTAAACTGTGAGACTGGGTTCCAGGGTGCAAAATTGGCGCGTTTTCCGGTTATACATCCAGCACGGAGGCTTCAGTCGATCTGAACAAACTGAGTGTAAGGCAGAAGTGCAATGTGGACGAACCGCAAAGGACTTCTCCGCCCAGAGCCACCACATTTGTTTTCCAAGGTTTCCCGCCCCACAGCTCTTCCCCTCCTGATTTGTGGGCGCCATTCTGTGCGAGTGCCGTGTCTTGCGTGTCATCAGCTGGGTTTTGTTTTACTGGATCTTCCAGCTTGCCATTCGCATCCTCGAGTATAGAGGCGACAACTCGTCCCCCATGCCCATTAGCGACAATGAGCTTATCCGCCTCGCCTCTGAGAATCGCCTGGGCAGTCAGACCCTCATTCCAGAGCTTGGCGCCGAGCACTCTAGTGACAAGCGGTGAAATTTCGGCAGCGGTGTCCTCCGTTGAGATGCCGATCAGCGCGACGATGCCGGGTCCGATGCGTGAGATGATGCGGCCATTTACTGGAGAGGTTGCATCGAGAAGAGCGAACCGATGACAGATGGCATTGAGGTTAGAGTGGAGTAGAGGCAGAAAATAGCCGCAAGGCTATGCATCAGTAGCCAGTGGTGGTGGTTTCCTTCCTTCTCCTACTGCTGTCCTTCATGCTTACGGGATTGTATTCCTACGCAAGACACCGCGAACCCCTCGCCGGGCTTCTTCCGTATCGTCACAAGATTGCATCATCCCCTAACCCCCTGGCCCCCGGTGAACAAAAGGTGGTAGTCGAATCTGTAGCTTACCTTCCACGGAAGCAGCCTTTACTCGCTGCAATACTGCGCGCATGGTTGTGGATCCTGTTCGCAATCATGCACTTGCACGGTCGATTTAAGCTGGAGCTGCCGAGGGACGAGCGAGAGCAAGCCAGACTTTGTTCGCAGCTTCTATCACTGATGACAGCACTGTGCAAATAGAGACGTGTCCCAATTTACAATGTATATGGTTTTCTTGGGGTACAGGTTAAGTGTTGTGAGTAGTGAATTGTCACCGCTCACCATATGCTGATTGCGATGTTTGAATTGGTAGACAGCTTTGGAGACTCGGACTCGAGACTCGAAAAGATGGCGGTAGGAAGTTGCGAGTTTCCCGACGCTGGGCGGACGGGTGGCCGGAGACGATAACCGCATTCAGCTCCTAGAGGAGGCAAGGATTATGCAACTCGACACAGGCTTGGGCTATCTGTCTTTCATACAGTCTATAGTGACATACGGTATTAGATTGAATTACATACAGATAGAAATGCGGTCGACCACAAGATGACATGACAACATAAGCACGCGCTGGGGAGATGATGCAGGTGACACGGTCGCAAGTTGCAGCCAAAACATTATGCAGGACACCAAGTATGTAGCGAGCCAGACCACTCTCAAGTGGGTAGGGTAGTGAGACAGACGCTAGCAGACGCGCGCGCCAGCCTCCGGTTACGGGATTGTCAAACATTTCCTACCAGAGATATTTAGATTCTCTTGGGCCACACGGTGCCTCAATTTAAATGTGGTTATCTGTGTAGAGTCTAAGTTCAAACCCTGCCCTCAACCCTTGCAACATATAGCGATGCAGCCCCTCTCGAGATCGGACGCCCGCGTCTTGGCATTGCCCCCATGATGAACTAATGGCAGAGCGGGCTGTAGTACCCGCAAACAAGATCGACGCCCCTAGGAGGTTTCAGGGCATAGGGATACTGGACCTAACAGTTGTGGATGTCTGCCTCACATGAGAGCCTCAGAGGTGGAAGTTGGGCGGGTCCCCGCGCAGACGACGGGCGATCACCGTTATAGTCCCATTCTCTTGAACGGGTCAGACAGACGTTCAAGAACCAACTAAGCATGAGACAATCATCGAGGAACGGGCCTTCGGACATGACTTGCTGATCGACATATCTGACGCCCAAATTTTGGGTTACGCCGCTATAGCTTACACCTGTGCGGATTTAAAACATCTGAACAAATTCTTCCAGCCTTTCGGCGACACCCAATTCACGGCTCAGACTGGAAGTGGGAGCAACATCGTATCATCTTATGTGGATGGTGCACCGCCATCAACAACAACATCATCAGCAACAGCAGGCATGTCAGGGTCTTCAAACAATCATCAAGGATTACCGATTCGCATCCAGCTACAAACACTTCCTTGTAATGATGACACGTGGTACGCTGGTTGTTGAAATTGGGACCATGAGAGTGATGACGAAATGTAGGCAGTCCATCCTACGCATCAATCCTTGATTGCGCTTCCAGCTCTCGAAATGTACGTGCCATGCGTGGGAAGAGCTAGGCCCAAGCGATCATCGAGGGCGTCGACGCAACTCGCCAGCTCCCCGGCGCGGGGCAAGATCCAAGCGAAAGCCTTGTCGACGGCGCGCTGCACGATGTCATCCACGTTGGAAGCAAACCAAGCATCCAAGTCAGTCCTGGCGAGCAGCGCAGCGTCGGAAGCGGTAGGATGCAACATAGCGGAGGCGGCAGTAGCATAGGGTGTGCCAGAGTGAATAGTGCCAATGGGAGGGTGTCCCATAGACAAGAGCGAGGGCGTGGGTTGACTTCACTTTTCACACCAAGGCTTTGGAGTTGAATCGCATGGGGAGTAGAGCATGGTGTTTGCGAAGACCCTCCGGCCCCTGAAGCCAGAAGAGGAGCTTTTCCCCAACTACGGAGATAGGTGTGAGTGATGAACTGCTCTCTGGCTATTCCGTTGCTAACCAAATGCGCTTCCCAGACGACATCCCCAACTTCCCGTCTCCGCACCATCCGAGTGGCTTCGGGTGCAAGGTGTCGAAGTGCTAGTTTGCCGTGGCAACAAGAAGTCATTGGCTTCTTCACAATGCTGAGATTTTTGTGCGCTTCTTCCTTTTGCTGTTCCCCGTGTGCTTGTCTATTAGCCATCGTGTTCATTCAATGTTCTCGTTTGCACTCTGCTCTTGCTTCTCTGTTCTCAGTGAGCCACGGAAGGTCCATATTGTACCGCGAACGCAATTGACATCAGCCTACACGACTGTGAACGCAACAGAGCGCAGTCGCTTGCTAGTGTGAGTCAGAGGGAGCAAAAGATTGGGCGAGGGACAAAAGGGTGGAAGCTGCCTAGGCAACGGTCGTATCCGTTAATTGGCTCCTTTATCGTCTTGCAGAAGGCCATATCACCCATATACGGGGCTATGTATAAGTCTACAGGCAACGAGGTTCACTTGTGTGATGATGTAAGGAATCCATATGAGGCTCTTGAGGGTGCAGGCCAGCGCAATAGCAGCGTGAGCGCGACATTAGGGGGGGTGATTATCCGACACCCGCTCTGATGGAGTTCCACAGGATCCCATATGTAGCAGGCTGATTGTGGCGCCGCGTTGCAGATTTCCCTGCACCCAACCATTCGACCGCCGCAGGGCACCGGGGGAGTCACGGGGGAATCGCCGGAGACCTCCGGTTGCAGCCGCGAACTGAGCTCCACACAAGACTGGCTGGCGAGTGGTGCAAAGAGCTGACCACTTGTCCAGTGCCCGCTTTCGAGTGTCAGCGGGTGGAAAACTCTCCCTCTCCAAATTTACGGTGCCTACCCAGCCTGCTAGTGCTGAGACTTGTGTCTCAACAAAGGTCTCTTCGGAAGGCAGGATAAGCTTTTACTAACCCTCACGTCGTGCCCTCATGAAGCACAGCGTCACTTGTCTCAACAGTAGTTACGCCCTCCAGGCGCTGGACTGCTGTGGCAGCCTCCACGGCAGAGTAGAGAGTGCAGGGAGGTGGACAAGAGCTTCGGAGGCCCCGGGTTTGAGTGAGTTCTGGCGCCCGTGCCCGCCTGTGGTGGTGGTGACCGCCCGCTTCTGTCACCCCCGCAGGCGACCAACTGGGCGGTATAAAGAGGTGTTCCTCTTGTGCTGGCTGCATTGGAGGTCGCCCTTTCTTCTCCCTCACCAGCAATCACCCTTCTCTCAGACTACATTTCTTGCCCTTCCCCTTGTCAGCATCGCAAGGTGAGCAAAGCCTCAATCCGAGGTGTTCAGCAGGCCTGAACACGCCCAGATCAACCAACTATCGTCGTATAGCCAGCAGCTTCACAGGTCCCTCTCAGAGCGACTTCAAACTCTCCTTCCACGCGAAGCAGTCCGCTTTTCCACTACAAGTCTACTTCACGTTGGCACACATTTCCTTTGCTAGTTTCGATACACTATGTCAGCAGCAGTCCTTTCTCCCTCGGTCGCCAATGCCCCAGCGGCGGCGGCACCGTCTGTCGCTTCTTCCACTGTCACCAAGCCTGCCGCCAGCACAAAGGAAAGCAGCAGCAGCACTGCGACGAAATCTCGCTCTAGCTCCACCTCTAAGCCATCTTCCAGCAAGTCGGCTCCGAGAAAGGTCCGGTGAGTCATCTTTTCGGACACGAGACAGGCTGCCTGTACGGGTTGGATCAACGCACGCTTTCTACATAAGATCAGGACGCTGACCATTGCAACCTCTGGATTTTCCGTCGTCATCTCCCACCTATATCTTGCTCACATCATGACTGCTCTTGTCTATAACGACACCCCCATATTGCACTCATCTGCCGTGTCGATCTTTTGTCGCCGCCCCTCGACGCAATCGCTCCATCGATGCATGTCACCTGCTGAAACGGCCGTGCCTCGCTTCTACACGCCCACCCTGCAACTCACGCCTGATGATCGACCATCCGAATTGCGCTGCAAACACCTGGTCCTCCAAACCAGCTTCAATGTTGGTTCGCGCTACCGCGTCTGTGATGTGATTGGCGAGGGCGCATACGGAGTTGTCTGCTCGGCTGTCCACCGCGCCACCGGGCACAAGGTCGCCATCAAGAAGATCCAGCCTTTCGAGCACCAGATGTTCGCACTACGCACCCTGCGCGAGCTGAAGCTCCTTCGCTATTTCCAAGAGTGTGAGGTCTCTGAAAACATTATCTCAATCCTGGACATTGTTAAGCCGCCAAGCTACGAGGCCTTCACCGAAGTCTACTTGATCCAAGAGCTCATGGAGACCGACTTGCACCGCGTCATTCGAACACAGGAGCTTTCCGATGACCACGCACAATACTTCACCTACCAATCGCTGCGGGCGCTTAAGGCGCTGCACAGCGCCGATGTCATCCACCGCGATCTCAAGCCGTCAAATCTGCTGCTCAACGCCAATTGTGATTTGAAGGTGTGCGACTTTGGTCTTGCACGATCGGTTCTGACTGCCGAGCCGAATGGAGGCGAAACAGGCTTCATGACGGAATACGTCGCGACGCGATGGTACCGCGCGCCGGAAATCATGCTCACGTTTAAGCAGTACACCAAGGCGATTGACATCTGGGCCGTCGGTACCATCCTCGCCGAGATGCTTACCGGCCGACCGCTCTTCCCCGGCCGCGACTACCACCACCAACTCTCGCTAATCCTCGATGTCCTAGGGACGCCAACGCTGGAGGAATTCTACGCGATCAACTCGCGGCGATCACGCGACTACATTCGTGCGCTGCCGTTCCGCAAGCGTAAGGACTTCGCCAAGCTATTCCCGACCGCAAGTGCCGACGCGATCGACTTCTTGCAAAAGACACTCACATTCGATCCCAAGAAGCGCCTCACAGTCGAGCAGGCGCTTGAGCACCCGTACCTCGCCGCGTACCACGACCCGGAGGACGAGCCGACAGCGCCGAGCCTGCCTGCCGACTTCTTCAAGTTCGACCTAGAGAAGGCGACCATCACCAAGGAGGAGCTGCGCGGCGAGCTGTGGCAGCAGATCCAGGAGTTCACTCCGCTGCTTTGAGAGGCACTTGCTACCATCATTACTTCTGCTTCTGCCCATGCTCGTGCTTCTGCATGGGCATCGGGAGCCCGTGTCCTGCGGCACACGGATAATCGGTTTACGTTTGGGTGCAGACTCGTCCTTTAATTGATACGGATATCGCACCGCGTATGGATACAAGCATCCGCGCTTTACCTTCATTTGTAAGAAAAGAGAACAAGGACCCGGGACTTGGTTCCTCCCGTTCTGCACATTGTACCATTATCAAAATATCTCCATCATTACTGTTATGCTGTATCTGGCAAGCATCCGCATCCTCTAGAATCTGCATGTAATTCTTGCGTTGTTTGAAAGCATTTCGCAGTTGTTCAGCTACGGATTGCCTTTGGCTACCATCGAGTCTGTCATTCGACCACGAAGCATTAGACACGACTTTAAATCAGTGGCAGACGCCTCCGGCACGTGAAAACCTGGAAGACGGGTTGATGCCTCCAATTCAGACTTTGCATTGTGTAGCGGCGGCAAGCCTGCTTTAGCATTGCTGAGGCACTCGTTCTGAAGAGGTGATGTGGTGATGCCTGAACCAGTGTGTAGAAACTACCTGAACCGTGTCCTCAGCACGCGTCACTCCGCAGGCTGGGGCATCGTTGATGTCAGTCTTTCGATCGTTCCTCACATGCTTAACGACGCATAACATCGCTTTGAGACCGTCCTCCGCATTGCATCAAGGGCCGGGAACTCTGCGAACCAAGGCCCGTCGCTGCCGCCTACCAGGCTTATCAGAATGTCGGAGCGCGAACAACTGCTGGGCGACTCAAGCCGACAGGCGAGACAAGCGACTTCGTCGACAGGCGACACTTCGTCAAAATACCACGAAGCTCATCCCGTGTCACGATGGATCGGTGCACTCTCCACTGGAAGCTTACCAAGTAATGACCAAATTTTCACTGCGCTGTACAAAACCGCTGGGGCCCTAGATGGGTTTGCCGCTATTGCTGCCCAAGAGGGCGAGGATGACCCGACTTTGCAGAGCCGTAGAGAATGTCGAGTGAACGAGCAGGCAGATAATGCGCCTACTTCACCTCAGCGAGCTGCTCACCAGGTTTTTCGAGAGACTGCTATGCTGTTTCGAGAGTTTGGAAGATGGATCACGCGGCCTGATGCCGACGTCGTGATTGATGAACCGGACGAGCCAGATGTTGAGAATGCGGCCTCGAAGCGCATGGTCAAAGTACCCGACGGTAATTCCAGAGAGCAGATTCAGCGCGTTATCTATCACGCTCGCAACACGCGCATCCAAGGTCAAGCTGGTAAGAAAAGTGGCCCTAAACCCATGCTCGAGAATATGGAGGTTCTTACCAAGTCTGGCTTTCTTTGTATTCCTGTATCACGTCTTGGCCCCAGATATACCCAGTGCTGGGAAAACTAAGGAAGCGCCTATCCAAGTAGGCGAGGACGCGCCAGACCTGCTGAGCGCAGCAACCCAGCTCATCTTGAAGGTCCTCACTTCAGACGAGTGAGTGCATGCGGTTTTGATCTGAAGCAAGACAGCTGCGCTGATCAGTGTTCGTTCAATTTCGCGCAGAGGCCAATTCCTTGCCAATGATCTTTTTCTCGCCTTCAGGAACTCCCTTGCGAACCCCGTCCCCAAAGCACAACATGTTGCAGCGATCATCGAGGAGAAGACCAAAGCAGCTGTAGACGCTATCCGGTCATCTGGTGCGTGCGCCGCATTAATGGTCCAGAACGTTCATGTTTCACTTATGTCTGATGATGTCTGTAACCCATACTGTGAATTCTCAAGAGTATGAGTGCACCCATCCAGTGCCGACAATCGAACCGCCGAATCAATCTGAGGAGGCAGTGAAGAAGGATGCGCGGAAAGCGGTAAAAGCTGAACTCTCCTCTCCGAGACCAAATCAAAATGAAGATGTCGACATGGACCCAGATGAAATGATCGATTACGCGTCGGAAAGACTTGCCTCAGTAAGTTGCCTGGTCAATTTCGCGGAACTGCGCAACAGCTCAATCTTTAATCGTCTCGATGCAGCTCCTCGGCAACCTCGATTCCGATTCGTCATCTGTCGACGCTCTCGAGACAATGCTTCAGATATGTAAAAAATACATTCAGCACGGTGCTGTCTTTGTACAAACGGTGAAGGAAGCGCCGACGACGGCAGGCAACCCCGTCAAGATCACAAGCGAACGCATGCATGTGGAGGCGAATCGGCATCTCGATCGCTGCTTGCATGCGGCAGGTGAGCTGCTTGAAGGATTGGCTGGCGGTACAAGCCTAGCCGAGATCAAGGCTGGCACCGCCAAGCTAGTCCAGAATGCTTCAGGCGATGATAATGTCAGACAGTGGGTGACCGACATGGGTGACTTTTTCCAAGATGCCATTACTCAGGCGAGGCTACATACCCGCACTACCTGGGCTGGCGCTGGCAGCGGCGAAATGGGCACCAGTGCAAGTGGATCTGGCAGACTGCAGGTGTTCAAGGAGCGCATCAAGAGTCTACTCCGAAAAGGACACGATCTTTTCGACTCCAATCCAGGTATTCAAAGCGACGTTCAACACGTCATCGTTCTCCTAGATAACTTCAAACAGAAAATCCTGCAGGATGAGCGCAACGCTTCGATCAGAGGTCGCATTACGAAGATCTTCGCGCTGCTCAACAATGCCTTGAAAGGTGGTGTGCGCGCTGCAAAACGCGAATGGAAAGAATTCATGGCAGATATACTGTCTGTGATCCTGCCGAGTGCTTTTGACTTGATTAAGATCCTACCGGTACCAAGGCGAGCACCCTCTCACAAATTGTGGGCGCGCCGTCTTTACTAACCGCAATCTCCCGTTCGCTTAGGGTGGAGTTCACTTCCGACAAGCTCGATGCCGTCGTAGACCACGTTGCCATTCCAACGGTCAATCTCATCCCAGATGTAGTCAACGTCCAGTCAGCTCACGATTTTACATGGCGCAAGGATGCGGGCAACTCCGACGTCACTTCGGCCTTGAAGGTCACCGTGTCGGGGTTACGCTTTGCCGTCAACGACATCTCGTTCTACGTTTGCGAGCGATATACGTCGCCTCAACCAAGTCGTTGTGGAGGTTGTTGCGGGTGCGGCGCTTCTAGGAGCTGGGGTGATGGACCTGCGAGCTGGTTCTCATACGAGGAAAGCGCACTGCTGGATGCTGGTTTCGAGGGCGAAGGTATCTCGGCCACCGTGGACCTCAAGACGATTGAGACGAAGAACAACGATGAAGAAGAGAAGCGAACTCGTTTCTTTGAAGTCCGTGACACCGCTTTGAACATTTCACATTCCTTCGTGTTCAATTTGCGCCAGAGTAGGCACTGGATCCTAAATGCGTTGCTACTCTCGATCGCACGGCCGACTATCAAGCTTGTACTCGAGCGTGTCGGCGCGGCGCAACTACAACACGGGTTTGAGAAGGTGGACGAAAAGATGTTTGACATTTATGCCCGTGCTCGGTACCACGCATGGGAGCGATACCACAAAAAGGGCAGCCTCGCGGATGTGAATCCGGGAGTTTGGCATTTCCTTCGCGTCCTGTTTAGCAGCACGGCTGGCAAGACGCCTGAGCGCATCGCTCGGGAGAAGAAGGAGGCCGACGATGCCAAGAAAGAAGCGGGGAAGAAGCAAGCGGAACAACATCGCATCATCGACTCGCAGCCTCACCCGGTCAACCCATTGGAGATCAAGCCGAGCGTAAGTGCACCGTCCTTCGGAGTCGATTAGGGCCTTGCAGGTTCCACGCAATGTTCTCACTTTCTTTCGTTCGCACAGGCTATCATCAAAAACGACAAGTTCGGCTCTTATCAGCTTGCATTTGGCATGAGTTCGCATCTCCTTCCAGGCAAGTCGGGCACTCCCCCATTGAGCTCGAAGACAGATAACGCCCTGCCTGTCGGCGAAATGCCCCCTGCGCTCTCCCAACCCAGTCTTTTTCGGCTGGCACGAGCAGCGCAAGACGAAGCGGTTAAGGCGACCGTCGCGACCACAAATGTACTGTTTCAGATTCCTGAAGTGGCCGAGCGCGAGCGGAAAAGGAGCGGGGAGACCGACGGAGATGAAGAGTATGCGTGGAAGTCTGCTGCATTTGACATCTAACTTATTGATAGGATTGATCACGCGAACTTGTTTTGGATGCTCATGACACCAAGCATGGAATGATTTGCTATGATACAAAGAGGACCCGATTTCGTATGTTCTGGCTACGGGAAGATGCTTGCTTTCATTGCTATTCAATTCGTACCTTGATCAGGTAGAATGTGCGCTGCTGATGCAAATTGGGATCATGCAAGGTACTGATACACATTTTTTACTTCCGTCCTCTCGATGTATTCCTGTGGAGATCAAATGCACCAAGTGTGAGGGGTGTAGCTAGCTGTAATTGAAGGGGGAGAGTGCACGCCTGCTACAAGGACTCACTCTGTCGATCAAAGATTCAATGCGCTTCTTGACATCTGCAGGACTAGGGTGGAAGCGAGTCGAGAGCTGTTTGATAACCTCGAGCACGAGCTCGCTGTGCGCCAAGCGTTTGCGATTTTTCATAATGCGAACGATGCATGCCTGCAAAGCAAGCGGAACGATGTGACATGAGACTCGAGGACGGGACAGCAAACTGGGAAGGAAGACTCACATCCGTCAAATGAGCGCGCTCCTCGAGAATCTTCTCGTTCGTCTCCTTACGCTCCTGTTGCGTCTCCACCCTGGCGACAATTTGCGCGATCTTGATGCGGGCCAGGGGGGCAGTGAAGTTGATATTGAAATAGAACTTGTCTGTCTCGTTCACATCCCTTCCCTTGGGCTCCTTGAGTAGGACCTTGTACTTTGCACATGCTAGCGATTGCAGCGCACGCTTCAGCTCTGCCTCTGCAATGTTGGTACTGGTTCGAATGTCGGTGTAGGTTAGCGACTCCTCCGCATCGAGATCTTCGAAAAGGAGTAAGGCCATCAGAGCATAGGTGGACACGTTGAGCTCGTGCTTGCGGGTTTTGAACGTCACGCGCACATCGGCTGTACCGAGATTTGCTTGCCATGTGAGCCGACGGCCGCTATGCAGTGAATGGTAGTACTGTTCGAAGGTTTTGATGGCCGATTGCATCTGCTCAGGCCAGACAACCGACTGGTCTTGCACAGAAACTGAGGGCCAGAATGTCGCGGTGAGGACGTTCACCGAGAGATCAAAAGGAGTGCTCTGTTGCGAAGCAAGGACCGGATGCCAATCCATACGAAGATTCTATAGTGTCAGCTTTCTGACTCTCGCAAATCTTGCCAGAGTCGCGCAACGGTCAGCACGTACATTTGCTCCTGTCTGCTGCCTTTTTGTAAATGCCGAGTTGGCCTCATCGCTGAGCTTCATGTCGTTCAGCATGCCCTGCAACTTGTGCACGTAGTTATGTCCGCATTCCACCTTGAGCTTGGCCATCATACTGCGCTCGGCATCGTCCGAGACGGACCGCGCGCCGAGCAGACGCTTGGCCAGATGCGTCTTGTAGTATCGCTCAAAGACGTCTTTGTTGTTCAAGAAGCGGAAGATGACAATGGTGCGCTCTAGCACCTCATCCACTTCCTCTTCAGTTTTCTGGCAACCAGTACAGGTATGTGATAGCGTCAGCTGTACGCTCCGCGCTTGTCACGCTGGCTCACAAACAAGCACTCACTCCTTTCAAGCCCTTTTTGAGGTTTTCGTCAATGAAGAGCGAGATAAATTCCGGCGCACGAGGACATTTGTTGATGAAATGCTCGAACGCTTCGCTGATAGCACCCTCGCATTGCGTATCCGAAGCAAATGCCTGCTTGAGGAGCGAGTCGAAACGCGCCTTGAATGCGAGCACTTGCTCCACCCAACGCAAGGCGAGGGACGCTTGCAAGGAGGATGCATTGCCTCCCTCGCCGGCAGTGACTGCGCCGGCATTCTTCTTGCCTGCTGTAGCAGGGTCTTTGCCTTTGCCCTTTGCACACTCTTCGCTTCCCTCGCCATTCTCATCACCTTCTGGGCCGCCAGCTGCAGTCACCGCGATTCCCTTCGCGATGACTCTTTCGACTGCAGGTTTCGGTGCTTTGCTACCCGCGGCCTCAATGTTGTTGATTGCCTCGTTGATAAGAGCTCCTTTTGCAGTGATGTATCCCTTCAACCCTTGTCTCAGCACGGGTATGCCCTGCCCTACGCGCCTAAAGAGCCTGTACATCCGCTCGAGATCTGCGTCCCTCGGCTCGTCGAGCATCGTAAAGATTCCACTGCCAGGCATATCGATGATGGTCTGCAAATGGTCAGAGAGCAGATACCGCTCGAGGAGCAGCCGCAAATCTTTGCCCGTAGACGAATTGAGGTAGACGGTCACGCGGTCTTCTTCCTCCAAGAACCGTCGCTCCACGTGGCGCAGATACTCGGCCGCATCGCCTGACGCGAGCTTGCGCTCTGCTTCTGAGCGGTAAAATTCGACCGAGGTACTCAGGAAGGCCGGCTCGAATTCTTGCTTGTAGACTGAGCGTCGCTGGACGATTGGGACATTTCGATGGGGGTATGAGAGCGTGACGAGCATCTCGATGCATGACTTTACCGCCGAGCGATTGATGACTGACCCTTCACGCTCGATCTGGATTTGTGTCAGCAGTGTTCCGTACAAATTGCGATGGATCGGGTACTTTTGCGACCAGGGCACGTTATCGCGGAAGAGCTCCAGGCCCAACTTCCAGCTTGGCAGCCGACCCTTTTCCGGAACATATACACGATCCTTGAGAGGATGAAACCTGTGATAAGCCTTCAAGGGTGCTACAATGAAGGATCCAATATTGTGTAGAGACTCACAACGTAATTCAGCACCTTGGACAGCGTGTGTGTACATGCGCAGTAATCTTCCCAGACATCGCGAATCGTCTTGAGCAACCGCTCTCCTGCTTGTGCCCTGGCAGCAGCGTCGGTTCTGTCTCCCACGCTCTGTCCACCTGTCAGCGTAGTGGTAGATCCTTCATTGGTATCGTTCCCTAGCGATTCCGATCTGCGCCCTTCCGTCTGCGCTGATCTTCTGTTGTCGTCATCGTCACTGTCGACTTCAAGCTCCTCGACCGCACGCGCCTTTCCTTTGCCCTTTGCACTGGCCAAGGAGGTCTGAGAGGAGAGCTGTCGGCTGGCTGAGACGCCCTTGGGCATAATAATGCCTGGTGGGAGCGACAGCATGCTGCCCGCAGGGAAAGTGGGGACAATTCTCTCTTGACATTGCTTGCTTAGATGCTCTTCGAGCAGCTTGATGATTCCCGAGTAGAGCATGTCTCCTTGGTTGTGCTGCAAGGTTGCAAGTGTGAACGGATGTCAGAAGCGACACGGGACGAAGCAAGCGACGACAATAGATCGACACATACCAGGACGAAATTGTAAGCATACCGAAAGTTCTCCTCAAAGCTGAGCAAAGAGCTATTATGGTTGTAGATTTCATGCACGGCTCTGGAGAGACGCTCCCACATTTCTGGAGTGGACAACTCCAGACCAGCCTAGTCAGAATTGCACAAGCCGACGAGTAATGGCAATTGTCAGCCTTTTATTTCTAAACAATCCCATCTCGGCGGATGGCGCCATAAGACAGCCCTTTACTGGCGAGCAGCTAAGGAAAGCGACCAGTACAATGGCAGTACTTCATACGAAGGCTATCACACAACTCACCCTCTTGGGAGCGCGTAGTTTCCCGCCCTTCGTAGCGGGCCGTCTGGCCGCGCTGCCGCCTTGCATGGCCATTGGCTGTCGTGAGGCGAGATCTGAATGGTGACGTGAATCTGCTACTATCCATGCGCTGTAGACGCCGCCTGCACCCCCTGCTCTCTTCTTGGGCGGCCATTCGAGGTGCAGTGGATGATGAAGACTATGAGATTGACGAGTCGAACTACATGCCTGTGTCTGGAGATGAAGACCCGATGGCCAGGGCAGAGGTGTGAGGTGCTGAGTGATACGCGGAGTGCGTGCCGTGGGCCTATGGGCGTCGCGCGTGTGTCCAAGCACATACTCATGGGCAGACGCGTCGGGGCTCGGATTTCGGATTTCGGAATGTCAGGTCGCAGTTTTGCGGTCAGCCGTCATGTCATGTGACGAGAGGAGTGGCCTTTGCAATGTCTGAGACGCGACGCGCTTTTGAGGTCCACTACTCAACGCCCAACGGCGGCCAGTTTCCCCGCGGAGATAGCCGGTGGTCGGGTCCCTGGCACACCGCCTTCTATATGCGCCACCAACCCACAGGCCACACCGGCCTGATGGCAGCCAAATCAGACTTGTCTCGGGTTGCAAGTAAATTCTATTTCCACCATTTCGTTGCTCGAAACACTGATCTCGAAGCATCCGTTATTCAACACTATCAACGGCTCGGACTAGCTTCCTCCTTCCCCCTTGTCATTAACAAACAGATCCGTCGTGGGTTTTCCATTCACTGTACGTGCTCAGACCTGTGTCCATTTCCGGCGAAGTCCCAAGCTGCTCAACGAGGACCTCGAGACGGACCAGGCCGACTGTCGCAAAAACTCGAAGTTCAGTTCCTCGCTGCTCGCCCTTGCAAATTGACTTTCCATGCTCCGCTCACTCTGCACATCACCAGCGTGACGAGTGTTCTGGGAACCCCCGCATACCATAACCCTCACCGGCAGTCGACATTACACACCTCCCCGTCCCGAACCCCTAAGGATAGCAAGACCTGTCCGGTGAACTGCCACAAAAGGCATCTCTATTTTCCCGGACCTGCTTTCCTTCAGCCCGGCTTATCGTCATCTAGAGTCTGGGCAGATACCGATGGATACATAGCCGCATATCCGCCCGTTGCTTGGTGAGCTCATTCTTCTTTCCTCTGCCCGTCACCCTTTGTTTGCAAATGTCTTTTCTGTGCGCGAGACGGCCTTGTCCTACGAGAGCCCGACCTCTGTATGAGTTGTAGATGTGACTTATTCAAGTCTCCCTGCATCATCCTGGTGATGCACACGACCTTTCGTGTCCGCCATCGGGAACTCATCCTAACGGATGTTCGAGCTTCACGGTCGGTTCATCTCATATGACCGGGCTCGTGAAGTGATAAGAAATTCGCTCCTCATACGCTCACGATCAAGAGGCTGACATCTTTCCGTCAGCCTGCTATTCGCTTCAGCTCCACCCCTGTCACCTGCTCTGCCCCTTTGTGCAAGATACCGTCGTGATACACATGCTTTAGACCAACTGCAAGATACCTCCCCATCCGCGAGGTCAAGATGGTCCAATCGAGCTGGCAGGACCGGCACCAGCAGATCGACACGATCCTCGACGAAGCGGCTGTCAAGCAGGCATTGTGTGCTTTTTGTGTCGCACGAAAGACTGTCACCGATCAATCATCAACGATTCAGCACGACGAGGGCCACGCAGAGAACAACGAGCTGACGCCCACAGAGGCGACCAGCAGCACCTTTCTGGGGAAGCGTAATCGCGCAATAGACTTGGCCGTTGCGCTTGTGTGGTCCTCACAACACATCAAACCACACCGTGACGCCAACCTTTGCCGGCGGAATGCTATGCCACTGCTGAAGCGTCTTCCGAGGACGATGATCAACGAGAATGACTTTTCCCCGCTCAACAATCTGCAACGGGGTGGTACTGGTATGGTTGATGTCGTACGATGCAAGAATGACCGCCGTTTGTACGTCCTCAAGAGCATCCTCAAGGGTGCAGCCAGGCGGGAACCATATCGAATGGTCCCCATGACAGAGAAGATGCTCCTGCTGAAAGCGACGACCGAAGCGCAGGGGCAGGATTCAGAGGAGCCACTGGTGGGGCACGAAAAGCATTGCTATACTCCGCGCTTGCTCGCTGCGTTCCAATCTTCGGGCAGCTTGCACCTTGTGCTCGAATACTTCCCCGCTGGTGATCTCGAAGCGCTACTCGAAGCTGCTGGTCAGGCAGATGCGAGTTACCCTGGCAAAAGCAAGAAGGGAGGGTTGCTGCTCGAAAGCTGGGTCAAGGGCTATGCGATAGATGTCGTCGCTGCTGTCGCATGGCTGCACGAACAAGGCTTTGCACATCGGTGAGTCCAGATAATATGGGATGTTCGACTCGCACAAGGCGGATACTGATCGGTTTCGATGTGTCCTCGACAGAGACATCAAGCCATCCAATTTCCTGCTCCATCGCAGCGGACATCTCAAGCTGTGTGACTTTGGTACAGCAGCGCCATTTTCGCAATTCGACTCGGCGATGTGCCCGCCGCTGCCGTCCTCTGCAGCTTCGGGCGTATCCGCAGGATCGTCGGCCGCTGAGTCCTCCTCCTCCCCTGCAAAGACGCGTCGCGTACATCAATTCTACTGTCAAAAGCCGGCCGGGACGTGCGACTATATTGCCCCTGAAATCCTTCTGTATGAGGAGGCCAAGCTTGCACGCGCAGCCATCTTGCGTCGTTTCTCATCCTCTTCCTGCAGCACTACGAGCGCAATAAGTAGCTGCCCTGCCTCGCCTGACCAGAGCGGGTACTCAAGCGTTTCCTCTGCGTCGGCAGCAGACACGACGACGACAAGTACCAGCTACAGTGACAGTCGCCACGATGTGAGCAGCATGAGCAAGTCAGCCGCTCATGTGCAGCTTGAACAAGAGGCTCCTGGGGCGTACGGTCCAGAGGTCGACTGGTGGAGCGTGGGGGTTATGCTCTACGAGATGACCTATGGAAAGCTGCCTTTTTGGGCTGTCAGCCCAGAGGAAGCTTGGTACAAGATCCGGAACCATGAGACCTACTTCCAGCTCAACTCGTCGGTGACAGTCTCGTCTCAGCTCAAAAGCCTTCTTCGAAAGCTGCTCAGTAAAGCTGAAAATCGTCTGGGCAAGCACGGATCGCACGAGATCAAGGCGCACGCTCTCTTTGGAGATGTCGACTGGGATCACCATTGGGACATTGAGCCTCCGTTCATTCCGAGTGTCGGAGGCAAGCAAGGAAATACGGCTGGCATGACTGCAAGTCCAGTGGCGGGCGTCCGCGACTTGCTCGACTTCGAGGAGCCTTCCGTCCTGCATAGCCCAATGAACACTGCAGGTGACTCCACTTCCATGTTCTCCAGCTTTGACCAGAGCAGCGGCCTATCCGGCTTCCTTAACGCGAATCAGCACGTACCCCTGTTCATGGATTCATTTGACCAGGCCGAGGCAGCAGTGGCCGCGACCAGGCAACAGCACGCTCCGCCTGAGAGGACGTCCATGCTTGGCGAGCTCATTGGAGCGGATGATTGGGAAGATGTCGACTGTGACTGGGTTGGCTTTTCGCATCGTCCGAGGCCGACAGCGTTCAGTAGCTCGACAGGTAAAGGGCTGCGCACCACCTCGGCGCCAAGCGTTGTCACCACCGCTGCATCACACGTCCCTCTCATCCCTGAGAGAAAGGAAGCAGAGCTGGCCGAGGCAGCTGGACAGGTCGCTAATGAACAACTTCGCCAACACGGCATGCTGGACTCGCCTGCTGGTCCAATGCCTGCTCAACCCTTCGTCTCCACACCTTACGTCCCAAGGATCTCCGAAATGGCAGCACGAACAGAGCTTGCGCTCCTGGCTGATGCAAGTCCACAAGGGCATACAGTCGAAGCCTTGTCTCGTATGCGGGTCAGCAGCTCTCCCAACCTCGTCACACCCGCCCGCAAGATCTCGCTTTCGAACTTTTCCAGCGTGATCAACGGCGTGGGAGAAGGCGCCAAGGCGCCTCAGTCCGCCGTACCAGCTTCGCCCTATCCGTTCCCGGTTGCATCATCTGTGCGCAAGCCGTTCATGCAGCAGCCTCATCGCTCCGGGTGGTCGGCTACGGCAGCGCTGCGGCGCAACGATCTCGACCGTGCGCGTTCTGCTACGCCTGGCGGTCACAGCATGGGCTCGGATACGCGCTGCTCAGGCGGATCCACCGCCAAGCGTGAGGTGTCGGAGAGCCAGGCATTCTACGTCATGATGAGCGCTGTCGCCAAGAGCGCAAAGAAGGCGCAGCAAGGCAAGATGTGGCGACCGAAGACGCAGGCGCCAGGGGCGCATGATGAGGAGGAAGACGAAGAGGATTTCAGCACACCGGAAAAGTTCAGGCACAAGTCACCTTTCTTCGTCGTCGGTCCGCGCCCTGCGCCTCGCGTGGAGCAGCCGCAACAGTCTCCAAGGACAGGGTTTTCGGTTCCACACGATCACGCCAAGGTACCAACTTCGTCGGGAGGTCCTGATTCTCTCGCTCAGAAAGACTGGCCTTCTGCAGTGCAACGAGTCGGCGGAATACCCAAGAGTGATTCGAACTCGTCCATTGCATCGACGCAGTCAAATTACGGCGGCAACTTCGTCACACGACTCAACGATCCGATGTGGAGCGCTCCTGGCATCGAGCTGACGTCTATCCAGAACGTACAAGAGAATCCACAGACTGCAGCGAACAACGCGGCGCTGTTTGAGGACGGCGACGATGATGAGGACTTCGATGGGGCACTGCTACATGATCTCGCCGGCGGCGGCGACGACGCTGGTGAGCTACGGCACGCAAAAAGCAGGAGGCAGATGCGTCTCAAAGCGCTGCAGCGAGACACGCCCAGTCGTACTTCGACCCTCAAAAGCCCAGCGCTGCTGGACCTCTCGTTGACTGCTTTGCACGGCAGCGCGAGCGCCAGCATGTCTGAGGACACACCCGCCTCGCGTGGTGGTGATGTTCCTTCCACGGCCGGACACATTGACGCCGAGGCAGGAGCGCGGCGAGCGAGTACACACGAGGATGCCTTGGCACTTCTTTCGTCTAGTCCGACAGCTGCCGTACGTCGACGGGAGAGCAGCCAGGGAAGCATGTGCAGCGGTGGTGGAGGCGCAGAAGCAGGCACGGGTGCAGGCTCAGGGTTGGGTTCAGGCTTAAGCGCAGGCGCCGGAGGCAGCCTTAACAGGAGCACGTCACCCGCGTACATCTCGCTGCTGGAATCGTATCGACGAGGAGCAAGCGATGGCTTGGGCGTCGGCATCACCTTGAACCCCGCCAGGGGCGGTGACGAGAATCGGTTCGCGCGCCGTGCGAGCGTCGGCGATTTTTCCTTGCTCATGCGACAGCGCAGCTTCTCATTGGCTTCCAACTCGGGTGCAAGCGCCCATGATGAGCCTGCCGTAACTGGAGGCGCCGGTGAGAGGCTGGGTGTGCTCCCAACTTTGGCGCCATCCGGATCTGCACGCCTGCACGAGTCTTCTCGTCCCATGCACCGCAAGAACAGCGAAGAAGTCCTGTCAGATTTCCGCAAGGGCACGCACCGCCCGCCTCGCAAGGCGTTCGGAAAGGCAGTAAGCATGCCGCCGCCTGCACGGTCTACGACCATGGGCATGGTGATAGGCTTTGTGACTGCTGCCGACACGACTTTTGACGTCATTCGAGAAGACACCAGTCAGGCATTCGTCAGCCTGGACAGCCGTCTGGACGGCGACGTCAGCACTGATGGTGATGCGTTTGGATCGTGCGCACAAGTGCCGCCTGCATCGCCGCTGCTGCAGAGACGCTCTGTGCGGATGCGCTCCTCGATATCCAAAGGCTCAGCGAGCACGGCATCAGGAGGCCTGAAAAGCAAAGCGAGCGGCAGCAGCACAACCGCAGCAGCAACTCCAGTTGCGGCCACGACGACGACCAAGTGGAGACAGGATCACAGCAGCCATGCCGGCTTGACGCTCTTCCAAGATGCGCCTCGCTCACCGTCGAAGCAGCCGACTAGGGCGCGATGCGATGCGTCTACTCCTGGGTCAGGCAGTGCATCGGACGGGACGAGCTCGCCGATGACGCGGCTGCTGAGGCGACGCAGCAAGGAGCATGCGTTGTTCCATACGCACGTGCTTGGCGGAATTGAGAATCGGCTGCAGAGTGTGCAAATGAGCCTGCAGGCGCTAGGCGAGTTCGGCGCTGCTCCTGTTGTTGGGGAGAGTAAGGAGTCGAGCAGGGCGCAGGCGAAGCCAGCGGGGACGAACGTAGTTGCTTCCCCGCCGAGAAGAAAGAAGCTGCTGCCGGAGGAGCGAGCAAAGGAGGAGATGCCTACGGCAGCAACGGGGGTTACTCCTCGACGGAAACTGCGATGACCTGGCGGACGAAGAGGAGCAGCTTTTCCATGCTTGCACCCCCCCCTCCCAAACCCCTTGGGGGGTCTGTTACACCACCATACATGGTAACTATTGTACACGTAACCCTATTCGGCATTCATCACACAGCATACACAACGACGATGGATTGGTTGACGCTTCCTTACACGCAAGCTTTGTACATTAACATCCCATGCACTGCTGCAAAGCACATCCGGGCCATTGGATCTGACTGACTGGTGTGATTGAGACTCTCTACTTGGCGGGTCGGCCCTCTTGCTTTGCACTGCTCCTCGCTCGGAGGTTTCGGAAGCGCTTCCGGGATATATATGTGTTGTGTATGTGGTCGTGTGCCGCGGGCTAACTCTCGGGGAAGTAGACCGATAGTATGCTGCTCCGCAACAATTTCTCGGCCAGAACGCTTGGCGCGCTGAAGATGGCGTCGTCTACAGTATAAAGACTGGTGACAATGGTGCAGCACCATCCATCATACTCTCTCAACGACACTCCATCCCCGACAGGGTCGCGAAGCAGAAGAGAGTTGGATGTGTTGAACGTCACCCTTTCAGATGGAGGAGGCATTCATCTCGCATGCAACATGGCCAACACGTCCTCGCTGCCTGCGACGGTTGTGGAACAGACGCAAGAGCTCCCGAGCAGCGCTAGCAACACCACCGCCACTACCACCACTACCGCCGCCGCGGAACAGCGGACGCCAGTCGATCAGATGACTGCGCCCAGCGAGTGCAAGACCGCCATCGTCACGCATGGCGACGAGGCTGTTCACCAGGACCAACAAGATGCAAGGCAAGAACAGTCGGAGGAGCAGCGGCCGGAGAGAGGGCAAGCGTCAAGCAGCCGGGGCCACGGCCACGAAAAGAACGACATCGTACGCGCTCGTTCCCCACCCTCCTCGACGGCCTCTGCATCGCTCACCGCACCTTCGCCAAAAGACCCCTACATGATAACGTTCAAGCTCGGGGACAAGCGCGACCCAAGGCAGTGGCCCGCTTACAAAAAGTGGCGCATTCTCCTCGTCACTCTAATGCTGCAGCTGTGGGCCAATGCGAGTGAGTCAGGGCGAGCGCAGGACTCCGGGCCTCATTATTCAAGTCAGCACTCACTGAAACTGCGCATGCATCGTTCTACCCGCCTGCAGTCTCGGCCATGTACGAGCCGGGCGTGGAGGGAGTCGCGCACGAGTTTGGCGTCTCCGAGACGGTCGCACGCCTTCCGCAAGCCGTCTTCCTGTACGGCTTTGCCGCCGGCCCAGTCTTTGCGGCGCCGCTGTCGGAGGACTACGGGCGCCTGCCCGTGCACGTCGCAAGTGTCGGGATGATGGGCCTGATGCAGATCCCGTGCGCGCTGGCGCCGAACATGGCTGCGCTGATCGTGTCGCGCTTCTTTGCGGGCGCGTTTGCCGCGGCAACGTTCAACTCGGTCGGGATGGTGTCGGACATGTGGACACCCGACGAGCAGGGCTGG
Organism: Tilletiaria anomala UBC 951; assembly: GCF_000711695.1. Taxonomy (NCBI): domain Eukaryota; kingdom Fungi; phylum Basidiomycota; class Exobasidiomycetes; order Georgefischeriales; family Tilletiariaceae; genus Tilletiaria; species Tilletiaria anomala. The sequence goes on from NW_013547011.1 coordinate 258,066, forward strand.
GGCGTCAATGCGTTTGCGCTCTTTGCTGAGCTCGGCGCGACGACAGCCGCAACGTGGTCAGGGTACCTGTACCTCGCCCTCGGCTGGCGCTGGATCTTTGGCGTCTGCGGCCTCGGAACGGCGCTGCTACTCGCACTGTTCGTGCTGACAGTGCCCGAGACGCGCGCGGGTGTGCTGCTCGAACGCCGCGCGAGGCGCCTGCGACTGCGCACCGGCGACGCGCGCTGGTACAGCGCGCACGAGCGCGTGCGCTCGTCGCGCACGCCAGCGTCCTGGGCGCGCGAGGTGCTCATCCGCCCGCTGTTCATGCTCTTCACCGAGCCGATCGTCTGGTCGTTTGCGTTGTTCGACGGGTACAACTACGCCATCATCTACCTCGCCCTCGAGGCTATCCCGCTCGTCTACGCCGAGCACGGCTTCAGCATCGGGCAGCAGGGACTTCCGTTCATCGCCCTCTCTCTCGGCTTCCTTCTCGCCTTTGTCGCCTTCCCCATCCAGCAGGCGCTCTATCGCCGCGCGGGGCGCAAGAACCCCACAGGTGAAGCACCACCCGAGGCCCACCTCCTTTGGGGCCTCTTCGCTTCTGCCTTCTTCCCCGCCAGCTTGTTGTGAGTGCTCTGTGCCCACCGCGTACACTCTTCGACTTCCGGCTGCATCTGACGTTCCGCCTCCTTTTGTCCCATCCCCATCACAGCTGGTTCGCATGGACGTCGCAGGCTTCGGTGCATTGGATCGTCAGCATGCTAGCGCTTGTCGTATTTGCCACCACGTCGCACATCATCTTCTTGATCGGTGAGCCTTCTCCTCAATTGCCGTCTGGTTCGTTTCCACGCGCACTCGCTCGGTGAACCTGATCCCCGCACGCCACGCCTCGCTCTGCTACAGTCTCCGAGTTCACGGTCAAGTCATACTCACTGTACAGCAGCAGCGCGGTCGCTGCGCAGTCGTTCGTACGCGAGATTCTCTCGGGGAGTGTCACGCTCTTCTCGACGCCCATGTACCGCGGCTTGGGCTACCGCTGGGTGCGTGCCACTTCCCCTTTCTCACCGCTGCTACGACGCCGCACGGTGTTGCCGTGGTATCGTGCTGAAGCCGACACGTGTGCCTCCCCCCCTCCCCACCTGCTATAGGCGTCGACGCTGCTGGCGTTCGTCGCACTGCCGCTCGCGGCTGTGCCGTGGATCTTGCACTTGCACGGCCCGCGCATCCGTGCGCGCTCAGCGTTCGCAGGTGAGATTGCGCTCGCTGAGGCCGAGGCGAAGCGCGAGCGCATCGAGCAGGCCGCTACACAGCGGCTGGAGCCGAAGGCTGAGGCTCAGTCTCAACCAGCGAGAAGCAGCGTACAACATGAGCGCATCCCTGGCGCATAAAGTCATTGACCACGCTGCGCCCTAGAAAGCATAGATTTAGTAAGTTTATATAGAGTAGAGCATGCCCAACAGCTTGCTGGCAGACCTGGCCTGCCGCTTGCCCTTCTGCACGCATTCGGACAGCACGCAGAAAACATTTTAAAAGGCCTCCGTCGTGCACACATAGCATAGAAGCGCCACAGGTATACGTTTTTGATTGTAGAGTAGACAGCACCGGCCGGCTGCATATCGAGAGACCATCGAGATGTATGGATCTATGGATGGATACGTGTATTCTGCTTGCTCCTCATTCGATTGGCATGGAAGTGAATGACTTGTCTGCTTGGGAATCGTGGTCTGCAACTGCACATGCGGTTCCTTCGACACGATTCCATGCTCGCCAATTTTTTTTTACATTTAAGTCTGCGCTACATAGCATGTGACTGCTGCTGGTCCCTCTCCTCGCTCCCGCATCTCGCTACATGCCGATGGCCAGGGGCCGCGCTTGTTCCGTGCGCCCGTCCCGATGCTGGGCGCTGGATGCAAGCTGAGCACGAGCACGAGCATGGGTGCGCAGCTGCCGAAGCCGATGCCATTCGGTGCTGCTCTCGGTGACTTGGTGCAGCCTAAGCGCTCGGCAATGGAAACGGCGCGCTGCATCTTGCCCTGCACGTTTGCTGAGGGGCACATACATTCAGCTGCTTGCTTGGGCTTGGCACTTCTCCACTTCAGTGTCCGACGGTGGAATACTTGGCATGGTCGAGGCGCGTGGATGGCGGACGCTGAGCCCCAGCGGCACGGCTTGCTGGGTGCCTGTTGGCGCCAATCAGTGCTTGCATGGTGCCCTTGACACGCTGGATCGGTCTCCCTGTAGCATA